>NW_007728855.1:96514-154914 GCF_000696425.1 Galeopterus variegatus | reverse complement strand
GTATATTCAAGAACATCTTTTTCAGTGTGAGTCAATTCCATTAAGAAGAATGACTGTAGCACTAAAACTGCAGCAAGTCATATCCCCTTCCAATATAATGCTTTATCCATGGAATTCTGGTGTTAGAAGTTTCAAATCCACTTCTGTGCTGATCCATATGAACTCTTTGGATCCCTCTTGAGGATGCTGCCTCTGTGTCACAGAAATGAGGAGGAAAAATAGAAAGCAAGTATCCTGCTGAGTGCCTGTTCTAATTCCAGACATCTGCAGACCTGGATGAGAGCACCTGGGTCCTCATTAGCTGTAGGACTTGGAGACACCTATGAACTAAAAGGCAGAGTATGGTGAAATTCAATGTGCAGGTGCCCTCCAGAGAGTCGTGGTGCTGTTGGTTTGAAACATGCATATTGAAGTCCCTACAATGTCAAGACAAATGTGATGATGTGATTCAGGGGTCCCGTTACAGATGCATCATTGCCATGGAGACAAAACTAAAGACTTCATGCATTTTCAGTGAAATTTCTATAGTCACCTTATTCTCCTATTTAGAACATATAAGAAACAAACATTTCAGTGGCAGTGGTGGCCTGAAAACGAAAGGCCAGCCAGAAGAATGAACCATGAATACACTAAAAGTGCCTGGTGATACCTTAACAGTAATGGTGCTAAGAAAAATCTCAGGCTTTGACCCGAAGATTTGACACCTTCATCTATACAAATGTTGAAGAAGGGGTAATAAAGTTAAAACACTGTCAGTCTCTCCAAGCTACAACTTCTTTTCAAATTGTAGTTACCAATACCCAGAGACAAAACAATTTTCTGAACTTTTGTCTTTTAAATATGCACATATACAAAACTGTGTGAGGAACAGATGGAAAAGTAATTGAACATATATGACAGAGAGTTGATTACCATGTATATTACATCTGGATGCATTTCAGATCAATGAGGAAAAGATGAACACCATCATAAAAATATTCAATGAGTACAAGTGTAAATTTACAAAAAAAAAAAATTACCCATCCTATGAAAAATATCCCATCTCATTAACAAAATCTGAACTTACTGAAACAAGAAGATTTTCAGTGACTCAATTGTGAAAGATAAAAATAAAAACATCTCAAATTATTTTTTTNTTTTTTTAAAATTACATATAATTTATGTGAGAAGCTGAATACTAGGATATTATTTTTAGTGTTACTTGCTGTGGTATTTGCAGAACATATGTAGCAAATCAACCTAAAACCCTCTGAAGTGTTTACACACTTGGATGGGGCAATTCTACTTACCAAATAATTACAAATATTACAAAAATTATCCTCAAGTAAACTCATAGTAATGTTTCTTATTTTTTATAGAAAGAAGTATGAAAAAATCTAAATAACCAGTAATAAGGGATTGAACCCTTCTTAAATCATTTCATAACTATCACAAACTATGCTGTAATTTTTAAATCATGTGATAATTTAAGACAATTTTAGATTCTTTAAAATGACATGCTACACTGTGAACAAAATGGATTTTACCAATAAAGGTAGTATGTAAATCTCATTCACAATGTTTTTAATTCATATGTTTCAGGACTATATTGTTAGGTACATATAATTTCACGATTATATATCTTCAACTGTTAGTTTTATAGCCAGTCAGAATTACAATTTAGTTAAGGGAAGTACAAAACAGTGCATCGTTTATAGTATAACTTTGAGGATTTCTATACCAGGTCATATGATGAGAAGAGCTTGATGGGAGTCATTCAAATGTAAAATACACAATCCAATCATTTTATACAGCATGTAAGAATGCATTTGGATGTTAGCGAAAATGAAGTTAAAGACACCCTCCTAGATAGTCAGACACAGAGGGCATGGATTAGGACCTAACTGTTTCATAAGCTTCTCAAATGATTCTGTAGTCCTAACAGGGTAAAGGAAGAGAAACATAAGGGAGATACACTGTGCTAGATGATTTGAGCATAGACTTAACATAGTCTAAGTATCTTTTCCAGGTATTTATATAGATGATTCAGGAGGCTTCTTTAACTAGCTTTCACAGTTCACTGAAGTATGAAATATTGTTGATTAACATGGGGCAAAAATTAGGGCAGATTCCATAAATGAGTGGCATTCTTATCCCACCTTTTAGGAGACTTGTTCCAGGCCCTGTGGTTTGGAAAGAGGGGAGACCTAAATAGAGCTACTGCTGTCACAGATGTTTTCCTGGTGAGGACTCCACTGCTGCTCATCTTCCCTGTTACACTGAAATGCTCTTTCAAGCCACATGCATCTGTTGGTCCAGGTTTTTAAAAAGTAGCTGTAAGATTGTAATTTATATAATGAATGATATTTTGAAGCATCAAATGTCAACTCTAAATACTTACTCATGTCTGTGCTCTACTCAGTCCATACCATGGATTATGATGAAAATGTGACCACATACTAAATTTCAGTGTTTAGAGGGTTTCATGTTTTCATGATATAGTCTCTCAGTTATTCTCAAATCAAGGAAGTAATTTTAACAAAGGAATTCTTTTAGGTTTTAGCTCATTTTGGTGGAATTACTCTGTTGGAGAGTATTTTCACATGAGTCTACCTCCTTTATGAAATCTCCACGACATTTTCTCCTATGAGTAAATACGATCTTTCCTCCTCTGGGTTCCCGTAATATATTCTGTGTACCTCAGTTGTGAAACTCATTCCTGTTTTACTTTGTATCACATCAATTCACATTTTTCTTGGTCTCATTAGTATTCACCCTCATTCTTCACTGCCACTTATCCCAACCACTAAAATGAAAGCCCCTTGAAGGCAGAAACTGTGTCTAATGTGCATCTGTGTGCCCTTTATCTGGCAGCAGAATGACCTGTGCAATAGTCCATGAACGTTTATTAAAGTTGATTAGCAAAAGCTTATGTTTAAAAAAGTATGTTTGCCCAATTTCAAATAAATGTGAATAAGTTATGGACTCATTCAAAGTCTATAACCTAAACTTCAGAATAAGAAGTACTTTAAATTCATACAATAAATCCCTAGAAAGGGTTATAAATGCAATGGGAAATTTTATGCAATTTCATTTTCAGAGGTCGGAGAATAGTTTTTCTTCATTTGGGACTCTGGATTATATAATGCTGTAACCGGAATTATAGGCAAGAATACGGTACAGGAGACCCGAAGATCTTATTGAGAAAATTATATATTTTTTTCTCCAGTAAAAGAGATACTTTAAGTAAAGTGACTCATGTTTGTATAGGACAGAAATTTTATGCCATTATACGACTGAGACAGGACCTGTCTACAGTGTCTAACCTAAATACAGTTAAAATATTTTAAGCAACTTTCTTCTAATAGGAAATCTTTGAAACAAACAATTTCCAATATGTAGATATACTTACATTAATTATGGTATAATTGTATGATATAATATTGTGCAGACATTAATTNATTCCATAAATGAGTGGCATTCTTATCCCACCTTTTAGGAGACTTGTTCCAGGCCCTGTGGCTTTGAAAGAGGGGAGACCTAAATAGAGCTACTGCTGTCACAGATGTTTTCCTGGCGAGGACTCCACTGCTGCTCATCTTCCCTGTTACACTGAAATGCTCTTTCAAGCCACATGCATATGTTGTTCCAGGTTTTTAAAAAAGTAGCTGTAAGATTGTAATTTATATAATGAATAATATTTTGAAGCATCAAATGTCAACTCTAAATACTTACTCATGTCTGTGCTCTACTCAGTCCATACCATGGATTATGATGAAAATGTGACCACATGCTAAATTTCAGTATTAGAGGGTTTCATGTTTTCATGATATAGTCTCTCAGTTATTCTAAAATCAAGGAAGTAATTTTAACAAAGGAATTCTTTTAGGTTTTAGCTCATTTTGGTGGAATTACTCTGTTGGAGAGTACTTTCACATGAGTCTACCTCCTTTATGAAATCTCCACGACATTTTCTCCTGTGAGTAAATACGATCTTTCCTTCTCTGGGTTCCCGTAATATATTCTGCGTACCTCAGTTGTGAAACTCATTCCTGTTTTACTTTGTATCACGTCAATTCACATTTTTCTTGGTCTCATTAGTATTCACCCTCATTCTTCACTGCCACTTAATCCAACCACTAAAATGAAAGCCCCTTGAAGGCAGAAACTGTGTCTAATGTGCATCTGTGTGTCCTTGATCTGGCAGCAGAATGACCTGTACAATAGTCCATGAATGTTTATTAAAGTTGATTAGCATAAGCTTATGTTTAAAAAAGTATGTTTGCCCAATTTCAAATAAATGTGAATAAGTTATGAACTCATTCAAAGTCTATAACCTAAACTTCAGAATAAGAAGTACTTTAAATTCATACAATAAATCCCTAGAAAGGGTTATAAATGCAATGGGAAATTTTATGCAATTTCATTTTCAGAGGTCGGAGAATAGTTTTTCTTCATTTGGGACTCTGGATTATATAATGCTGTAACCGGAATTATAGGCAAGAATTTAATTGAGAAAATTATATATTTTTTTCTCCAGTAAAAGAGATACTTTAAGTAAAGTGACTCATGTTTGTATAGGACAGAAATTTTATGCCATTATATGACTGAGACAGGACCTGTCTACAGTGTCTAACCTAAATACAGTTAAAATATTTTAAGCAACTTTCTTCTAATAGGAAATCTTTGAAACAATTTCCAATATATAGATATACTTACATTAATTATGGTATAATTGTATGATATAATATTGTGCAGACATTAATTATCATGTTTTAATAATGGTTAATGGAAGGGTAATGAAATAATAATAAAATAATAAATATGTTGTTAAATTGATAAATAAAAATACAGAATACAAAACCCCTTTAATTTTTAGTGTGTGTGTGTGTGCATACCTATAGAAAGGAAAGGCACCAAAGTGTTTGCAATGTAATTTTGAGTGTAGAAATTATTGATAGTAACGTTTCTTTAAATTTTTGAGTAATTTCAAAAATTACCTTTGTTATCAGAAAATACTATTTTAAAACGTTTTANTTAATTTAACATACAACTATCGAGCACCTGCTAAATGCTAGATATTCTGCCAGCTTACAAGGACTAAAATATCTAAAATACAGCTCCTGATTTTAAGGAGTTCTCTAGCAAGTTAGAAGACTAACATACACATCCTGAACTACAGGAAAGACTATGTGATGCATCAGGTGTTGGGTATTCTTAATCTGGAGGTCATAGGCATCAAACCCCTAATTTATGTGCAAACCTTTGTCTATAGGTGTTTATGTCAATGTGGAAGTGTCTATGACTTTTGTCAGATAATTAGAGGTTTCCATAGCTTTACAATAGTATAATACCTTCTGTGCTAGATTTATGTAGAAGATGCATTAATGACACCAATGAGAAAATGATACACTTTGCTTGAATTGAGTATAGGAGGCTACTCGGTAGAGACAACCACATAGCTCGCATTGACAGGCGAGTAAGATTTCACTTAAGAGAAAATAGAAGATCATTTCAGACAACAGGAGCAGCATGTTCCCAGTGGTGTAGGTATACATCAGCATGGTACTTCAGGGTAACTGCAAGAAAGCAAGAAGTGGGATGTGGGCAGATGTGGGGAAAGACTGATACATGAGGATGGTCTGCTAGGTAGGGGTGACATCACAGAGGACCTCGATGCTGTTAACGACCTAGGTTTATCCTAAGGTAGATGGCAACACTGAACATTTTGCATAAGGGCACAGCCTAATTTTTTTTTTCTTTTAGAAATGTAATTCTAAAAGAATGTTTAAAATGGCTTAAAGAAAGATAATACCTGAAACAGGAGTTATCTACAGAAGTCCATTTCAGAGTTGAGGGAGGCCTGAGCCAGGATGATGGCCATGGCAGGGGAAGAAGTTTCTGGAAGTGGCATAAGTTTTCACCTACAGAATAAGGGGAGTGAAAATATATATCTAGCATCTTGCCCAGATTCAGGCTTGGTGACCAAGGGGATGTGGAGGCATCTAGTAAGAAAGGGAATAGGTGATCATAGTTAGGTTTGACAGGAGTGAGCTCAGGTTGGTGCATGCAGCTGGTGGTTAAGAGCAGGCACCTTGAGGGAGAACTTGGATTGGATTCCATCTGGGCTCCTTACTGAAGTGTGACCTTGGCCTGACTGGGTCCTTGATTTCTTAGTAGGCAAAGAGACAAATAACTTAGAAATCAAAGGGGAAAATATAGTGTGAAAAGAGAGCTTTTCTCAACATAAAAATTGTGAAGAAAATGGTGACCAATAAATATTGTGTTTCTTTCATTCTGAGTCATCCAACTTCACTCTATTGGGAACAGTTCTCCACGTGTCTCTTGCATTTCTGCATACCTTGCAAGCAGAATCACATGCTATATTTGATCTGGGCTATCTATTAAAGATGTTATTACAGCTGCCACCCATGGAAAATAGAGATAATCTTTTTCTCTAGAGCAAAGGTCAGACAGACTCACTGCTTGTTACAAAAGATTCGAGTTCCCCAAGTTCAGGGTTCCTCTAATGTTATGCAGACGACTGTGTGTGTGTGTGCCTGTATCACCTGGCCCTTTTCAGGTATGTGGGAACTGGGGATCAGAGAACTGACATGTGAAAATGCTGACACTCTCTCTACTGCTATTGCCATGAGTAATAATGTCCTTTGTCTAAAACCCAGGAGTCTGTAACTTTTCCCAAAATCCATGAAACTGAGGCAGGCTAACTTTTTAGCTTGCACATTAAGTAAAATCTTAGATTCTTCACAGTTCCTGACACATTTTGTTTTCAGCAATCAAAAGATATTACCTTACAGAAACCTAAGCAACAATCTACACTCAGACATTTCCTTTCTAGAATACAAATCTTAACAAAACCTTTTCAAAATTGGCAGACTGCTCTCAAAACAACTACTTACTCCTCCTGACACACCCTACAGGACTGTCTTTTCACATTAGATCCTTTATCTTACCCTGATTTTCTATTGTATTTCCATCGTCACTGGATGAGACATTTTAAAAAGAAGAAAATACAAATTTCTGCCATAAATCAGAAAAGACTTTACTAGATTAGAAGCATTTCAATTTGAATAATTTTATAAAACATAATGTTCTCATTTTAAGCCATTTTCCCAGCAACATTGCAATTTCATCATACAGAAAATGTTTTCATCCTGTGAAACCAAAGGGCAATTTTGTTTGAAATGATGGAAACCCACAAAGGAAACAAAACTTGGAAGCTATGTCAGGGTAATGCATCTTTGCAATATGAGCTTAGATACAATAGAACAACCATCCATTCTCCTACAAGAATGAGTTTATTGGCCCTGGAATTTAAACAAACAATTTGGAACAGCCTGCTCCTTGAAATAATTACCTATTTTCCACCCTCATTACTAGAAATGATCAGTGACACCCTCAGGCTCTTAGAACAAACCACAGAATCCACACTTTAGTATCGTAGAGATTTCTAGCATAAGGACAAAACTTGACATTGCAGTGGGCAAGCAAGTCCACAGAGTTCCAGAGAGACTTACTGGTAGCAAAGAAACCAGAACGTTAGCTGTCATCAGTTAATATTTTATCCAAGAAAAATTCCCAGGCCTCTCCCTCAAACCCCCTACTGTGTATTTTTATGCATTTTTCTTATATCTTTAACTGGAGGTTGAAAAAATATGTATATACATATTTGACACTTACTGTCACCTGGTTCTGAGTTCTCAAGCTGCCATCTTGCTTTCTAAAACCTTTCCACCCATTGCCTCGTTCTATCTGAGCAACAGCATTACGAGGACACCAGGCTCAAAGGCTTTGACTCATCTATTGTCTTTATCATCTGACACATAGTTCTAGAAAAAGGGAAGGTGATCTAGAATCCGATGAGTTCAATACTCTTGTTTTATACACAGGGTAACCAAGACCCAATAAGTAAAAATTATTTGCCCACAAATGCCTCATAAATATTTGTTGGTATTTGAGGCTAAATTCACAACCTTTCTTTCTTGGTAGGCAGGTGCTCTTTGGAAGGGAAAGAGCATTTGGCTAGCTGTATCCCTGACTCTGTTTTTCTCATCTCCAATTCCAGGCTCTGGCTCTGTATTCTGAATACAAATCTTGCCTAAAATCTCCTAAAACAATAGGAACATAAACCTCTGAAAACCACCACAGTATCAACTTCATAATTTAGGTTGAATAAAATAAAGACTTATTTCTTAAAAACAGCAAATTGTACAGATTCAGAGAGTGGTTATGTGAATGCTATCAGTCATCACTTGACAGACCCACAAGTGATTGAAGGAACACTGGGCACCTCAATCAGAAAAAGCTAAATGGAAAAGAAAGATTTTTTTAAACTTCTAATTTTGATATCATTTTAGACCTACTGGACATTTGCAAGAATAGTACAAAGAATTCTCAAACACCTTTCACCCAAATTTCCCAAATGTCAGCACCTTATTTGCTTGATCCTTTTTTCCATCAATATGGCGTGGATATAGCAACACTGTATTTTATTTTTTCAGTCATTTTGGAGTAGCTTGCAAACATGACACCTTTTTACAGCTAAATACTTCAGCATGCATTTTCCAAAAACAAGGGCATTCTCATAAATAACACCGGTTAAACTATCAAAACCCAGAAATTAATGCTTATTCAGTATTTTTTTCCTAATCTGCAGGACTTACTGGTATTTCACCGACTGTCCTATTATTGCCCAATTGTCTCATGATTGTCTTTGTGTCAGGAGGAAATCCCGAATTACATGCTGCCTTCAGTTATCATGTCTCCTTTAATTTCAAATGTTTCCTCACTCTTGCTTGTCTTTGGGGACATCTGCATTTTTGAAGTGTACAGGGGGGTTATTTTGTAGACTCCCTCCATTAGAGTTTCTCTGGTGTTTTCTCATGATTAAATCCAGGTTATGCATATTTGCAGTAATTATTTTCTCTATGCATCACATCAGGAGGCATGGAGCATTGTTGATTTCTCCAGTTACTGGTGATGTTAGCTGTGATCCCTTGGTTAAGGTGGTGTCTTCCCAGTGTCTCTATTGTAAAGGTACTTGTATTAGTCTGATTTTGTTGCTTATAACAAAATACCTGAAACCGGGTGATTTATAAAGAAAAATGATATTTATTGCTTATAGTTTCTGAGGCTGGGAAGTTGAAAGTCCATCTGGTGGTGGCAACAGTGACCCAGGAGTCTCACATTGCAATATGGTAAAAGCAGAGAGAGCAGAGAGAGAGAAAGTCAGACTCTCCTCTTCTTTTAAAGCCCTCAGAACTACATCTCTGACCAAAGACTCCTACATGTGCATTTTTGTAGCAATTCTGTTTGTCCTTTTCCCCCATTCTAAAGCCAGCGTCGCTGTCCTGTATTGCCTCTCTCAGTGACAATCTCTGTGCACTGTTTTGCTCGGCTTTACAGAAGCCCCACTCTGAAGGAGACTGTACTGACTTCACACCTGCTGTCTCATCAACCATCAGAAGTCACCACCTGATCCTGATACCTGGCTGCCATATTTGATATATGCAACTTCACAGGAAATAGTAGCTCTGTGGGATGAAAAGGACAATGAATTATTTTGAATTATTTTGCATTATTTCTATATGTAAGACTTTCTGGAATTAATTTCAAGATTACTAAAAGCTCTATTCAGGGTCATAGCATCGTAGATCCCTGGCCATAAGAACACTATTGTATTAATTTTCTAGAAGTCTTTGAGGTTGTTAAGGTTTATGAGACGTGCTATTTAGGACATTTATCTCCTCTCATAATCATGATTTTATATTCCTTTCCCCACATTCATACTTTTAGGCCTTTTATCTATCTGGCCATCAGAAAGAAGAAAAAAGCTTTAGAAGAAATAAAGGAAATGAATTATGTAGAACTGCATGGCTCGTACAGCATTTTTCTTTTTCTGCCAATTTTTACACTAGTTCTCTGGCCAGCCACATACTATTTTTCTGCACACTTACATTCCCCTGCTGATTTGTGTGGGGATGTTTGAATATACTGCTTCATTTCTGTGATCGTTTAAAGTTTATTCTGCATACCCTATTGCAGATCGTGTTGTTTCTGAGGACTTCAGTGCCACAATTAGTGCTAGCAAAGGAAGGACTCTATCCCTGCGGGACATGCTTGAAGATATTGAGATACTTTATAATACCAGTGGAATAGATTTGGTGTATCAAATTTAGAAACTACACATATGAATAAAGCATAAAATGATATATATATATATATATATATATATATATATATATATATTTCTGCCACTCTGATCACTCATTCTGGCATTTCTTTTTGTAATTTTACAAGGGATGTGCATGCACATTTTACAAAATCAGATTTCAAAGCTGTGCTTCATTAGCAATGCATTGTAAAAAAATTTATATGTCTATAAATATATTTCTTATCACACAATTTCAATGTTCAAACCATATCCTGAACCCTTCTTCTACTCCTCAGGACCTTGCAGAATGTACACGAAAAGATGAATAATTGTATATTGAGCCTTTGTCCACAATTAGACATTCATGCTCCTTAACCATGAGCTACTTTAGTCCCTAGAGACTTTCCTTGATGCTGACAGCATCTTTCAATGAACACAGGGTTGAGTGAATCAGGAAATAGTTTTTGGGTGCTCTTTCTTGCTCACAGCATTCACATCTTTGTAAACTTGTTTTTCTTTAAAAGAATTTTTGATTTTAGTTTTTTTTTAATGGTTTATATAAAGAATGCTGACTTTACTGGAATAATCAGATTCCTGGAGAAGAGTTAACTAAAGTAATCCAGATCTATTATTTTACCATTGTATTTCCCTCATTCTATAAATTATGTACAGTAAATTTAAATCCAGCACATTGTTTGGGTTACAGTAGAAACTACCTTTGAACACTAGGCAAAATTAGAGTGCTGAACTGACGGGAGGAAGCGGGAGCTCCAACCTGTAGCCCTAACTCTGAGAATAAAGATCCCGATTTGAAATTAAATAAAAAACCCCGCGCCGGCCAGCCACACCCCCCACACAAAAGTATGATTTACAGAGAAAAAAACATAATAGATGTTACATTATTGGTTTTCCAGGCATCTAATATTGTGAGCTGCCCATTATGGAAAACATTATTCGGACATTATTTTTCATTTTCAAATCTCAAATTTGAGGTAAGTTTTGTTTGCTCACACAAAATTCAATCTTTCTATTATTTTTAAGTATGCTCGCAAGCGTTGCCTATAAATCATTATAATCTAGTCACCATAATCCAAGACACACAGGAGTCTTCTCTGCTCTAACTGTAGTTTACATCCCCTGCAGGTCTCGATCTACCCTGAGGGTCAGAGCAGCTGCCAGGCAGACAATTAACCCTAAAATCATCCCGTTCCTCACAAGCAGTAGTTGTCTCAGACTAGGTCCCATAGAACACAGAGCCTAAGATAAGAATTAAAAGCGGTTGCTTTTATCTGGAAGATGCAGTCCCAGGGCATGAGCAGGAGGGAAAAGGGAAATAAGACAGAGCAGAATGGACAGCAGTGAAGGGGATGCTTGGCCAGGCTGGCTGTCGCCTCTCAGGGAAGCCCAGAACCCGCTGCCCCCTGAGTACAGCCCCTCAGCTGTACAGGACATCTCTAAAGCACATGCGGGAGAAAAGTCCATGGCCAGGGGACTCATCTGCCTGACACCCTCCCTTCCATAGCTGGTCTTTCACTGGTCAGTATTTGTCCCGTTGTAGTTAATTTTCTGCTTTTCCAGACTGTGACAGTTTCTCAGGAAGGCAGGCCATGCCGGGTCCGCACCCTGTGCGGTGGGTGCACCATGTTGTCTGGACATGGTGGGAAAAGCTGGCACTGAGCACGCAGCTGGTCCTCACATAGTGGTGACAGGTGGGCAGGGGGACTCTCTAAGGCAGGGAGCTGGTTGGACCCTGCTCCAAGCAGGGCTGGTGGGAGGGGGTCACAGTTGGAGGGGGCCAGCAGTGGAATTCGAGAGAATCTAAGAATCTCATCTCACAAGGTCATTCAGTGTTTGCACTTAAGGAGCTGTAACTGGAGTGTGTAGTGTTTGTCAATGTAGAATGTCATGACTTTATGTGTTCCTAATAACTCTGCATGACATTTCTGTTCTTTGTGAAGATAGTAGAGTAGAAAGTGGTGAGCTGAAATCCTCCATGCATGGTCTGGGACCATTTTTATTTGCCTTGTGACCTGGTGGCTACTCTGTTGATGAAAGACATACTTTACTTTTGCAAATACAAGTTAACGAAATTCACATCCATAAATACTGTTTATATGCAGATTGCTCCCTTTGTAGTAGATTTTCCAGGCCACATAAATTCCTCAAGACTGAAATGATACTTTCAGTCTCCTTTTTAAAATCATTTTATGAAATCCGATTAAAGACTGTCAAAGCAGCTAATGCCCATGACTTTTCAACTCAATATTTCTTTAACTTTCTCTTAACATATTATCTGTCAAATGTAATTAACCAGGAAATTATCTTGTCAGCTTCATACTCAACATTCTCTCCAGGAATATATGACTTTCTTGGTTTTTTTTTCATTGTTATTTTGTGCCAATTAAAGAAACCCTCATTGATAAACTGAACTTAGCACACTTTGAACACCATCAGAGTTCACGACAGTGTGTTCCTGCTTGAACGTGCACCCAGCACGCCCTGTCCAGCTCCCTTCTCCTCCTTTTCTCACCTTAGCTTTCTTCTGTTCACTTTTTACTCTTCTTTTTCCTCACCGTCTTTTACTTATGAGGTGTCATCATCATCAAAATTGCAAAGAAAAAAATTTGCTTTCCAATTTAATTTTATCTGGGAGTGATATCTTTTTTTTCAACTGAGAAAAATGAAAATAAGTGTTTTTTGTTTTTTTTTTTTTCAACTGAGAAAAATGAAAATAAGTGTTTTTTGTTTTTTTTTAAAAAAGCTTCCTGAGGAAATTTTTCTTACCAGGATGACATGATTGGACAGCATGTTAGGGCTCACAGTGAGTCCATGTGCCCACAGAACACTGATAAAATAGACCAAAGAAATAATGTCAACCCATGAGAGGACAAAAGTTACTACTCACGACATTATAATAAAAGTGGATATTTAAAATAATCTAGGCACTTTACCATTTGAGATTTTTTTCTGAAATCTTTCTTAAACAATCTTTGAGTAAAAAAAAAATCATAAATATTTAAATTGATGAATATATAGACACAAATCTCTTCGTCTTGTACAGAGTTACTGTATTACATATTATATTGCATAATATCACATATATACATAATACATAATATTATATTACATATATATCACATATATACTACATATTATAATATTCAGGTATTTGGTTCTCAGTTCCCAGGTAAAATGTCTAAGTTAATAAGCAAGGAAAAATGAAAAGAAATTAATATTCCAAATATTCAATAGAGAAAACAACAAAATATGTCCAAGGAAAACCACAGTAAGCAATAATGAAGACAAAGAGAAATAAATACATAAGAAAACAGAAAAAATGTGTAATAAATTAATTCAAGAGCAGTTTCTTTGGAACAAAGAAACAGCTATTCTGTTAGCTAACCTAATCAAGAAAAAAGGGAACAGGGAATATTAAATACACAAAATAAGAAATTGTATGTGGGAATAACCAAATATACTAGGGAAAATAACAGCATTACACACTTCTTTGCTCAATTCTAGACTAACAAATTTGAAATGGATAAGATGAGTGCTTTCCTAGGTTATAAATGATCCAGTCTGACCTTAGAGAGACTCAGTCTGATTGTCATAGAATGCACAAAGCATTTGTCAAAAAAAATTATCCTGCAAATAACGCTATGTTCACATCATTTTAAAAAGTAATTTTTCAAAAGCTTGAAAGAACAGATAATTCTAATACTTTAAAATTTTATCGGTATGTAGAAAAAGGAATTTAAAAAATGTATGTGTGTGCTACCATAAACTTGATACCAAGCTCAAAGATGTTACAAAAAATAAACTAGCTACAGAACAATCTCCTTTATTAATATTTATGTGCAAATTAAATATATTAATAATGAAATGAAGCAGCATATTAAAATAATAATACTCCATGAGTATTTGTTCCCATTTTATTGTTTTATTTTTAATATGTTATTTTTGATTTTTAAAAGAGCTTTTATTTATCTAAGTATATGATGTGCTTTTGATATTTTACTATATTACCATTAATGCATTTATGTGGGAAATTTCATTAATTGAAGAAAATATGCTGTTCATTATGATAAAATTATAAATACGGTCGCAGTTAATATTGGGTAATGCCATTTCTGATATCTCATAGTTGAATAACTTGGGATAAACACATTTTCTCACAAAGCAGCGGTGGTGTAAGTGACAGAATGCTTATTAGCCAACAGCATCTCATAGGTCCTCTGACATGATAACCACAAGTATAGCTGTCACTGTAGTGAAGCCAACTACTGATAGCAAACCATTTTATCATAATTTCAAATTGCACATTTTAATATTACTTTTAAATATTGATATTACGGGCTGGCCCGGTGGCGCACGGGAGAGTGCGCCGCTTGGGAGCACGGCGGCGCTCCCGCTGAGGGTTCGGATCCCATGTGGAGACCGGTTCCTGCTCACTGGCTGAGCGCGGTGCGGGCGCAGCACCGAGGGTTGCGATCCGGTTGCTGGTCCCCGGTACAGGCGCGACACTGAGGGTTGCGATCCTGTTACCGGTCAGTAAAAAAAAAAGACAAAAAGGAAAAAAAAATTATATTGATATTACTTTTATTACTTGAAAAAAATTGAGGAACTTATAAAATTCAAAAGGCCCAATTTCTAGGGAACTGTATTACAAATAAGAAAATGGGCTACCATGAACGTGAGTGTATTCCACATGTTTGCATACATTCAGCCAGGTGTTGTCAACCTGTTTGGAGAATTGAGCTCATAGAAGAGTATTTTAACAATATGACCTCGAAGTTCTCTAAGGCCCCAAACAGTAAGGAAAAAAGGCAGGATAGCAAAAATGGAAAAAGGTGCTTGCTCCTTTTTTCGTTTTTTTGCTCCTAAGTCAATTTTGTTATTGACTTAGGGTAAAATCTGAGAAGAGGTAAGAGAACCAGTAGTTTTTACTCTCCATTTAAATATTGATTTGAGAATAATAACCATACATCCATCAAGTGACTTTTTCCTAATTGGTAGCATAAGAAAATCCAATTGAACAAATATTTAATAATTTGTATGTTGAATCAGGCACTGTCTGAACTTATTCTCCTTTGAAGAAACTAATATACAGTCTGTTTTACAGGTTAAAAACTTAACTGCATAATTATATATGCAAAGTTATTGTCATATTTTATTTAACAATTTGTTTTTATTGAACTATTCCCCAACTGGCACACAATTTTCCCCTCTGTGAATTCTAACTTTAATGAGTAAATGACAAATATCCCACAGGTTTAATGTTATTTCAGAATTCACCCATCTGGAGTTTCCTCATGACCAAACCAGCTCTAAATTGAGAGAAACTTGAATAAAAATAGCAATAAGAACTTCATTCTCCCCGAAGTTTTCAAAATGATAATTAAGGTTAGACAGCAGATTCATACATATAGAAAAGTATTTTAAAAGCTACTTTAAAAGAGCACCATTTGCCAATGATATCTTTGCACTGAGTGGCCCAAAATTCTAGACATGTAATAGTTGTATATCATACCCCTTTCCTCTACTTTCCATAAAGCCCATGCCCCGAGGTCTTTCAGCAGATGCCAACTTTGTGCTCATCTCTGTATTTTGCCTGGATTTACCTTTTGGCTTGCATCATGCAATAGCACCATGGTTGAGAGTTCAGTCTACATCCAGTAATGAAGCAAACTAGTACACCTAAATCTCAGAATGTACAATTAGCCACACCCTGCATAATTGTTTGTTATTTATCTGAGTCAAGCAACTGTGTAAATTTGCTAAAAAACAAAAACCCAAAACATTTAGTGACCAGAATATTGAGATATTGAGATGCAAATTACAATAACTCTGGCATAGACTCAAATAAAAAATATTTTTAAATCATTTTCCAGAACCGTAAAGCCAATATGGTTTGAAAGACTTCAATTTATTCTGATTTAAGCATATGAGTGACTATAGCAACATAACCATAAATTTTGTTGTTTAGATCTAAAGAAAGAAAAAAATAAGGGTTTTACGTGGGCCATTTCCAAGGTTGCTGTGAAGTTATGCAAGAGTTAAATTATAAACAACACAGGATATGCTGTTTTACTCTTCATAGTTGTATTCTCTATGAGAGTGCCCACCTCACAAATGTTCCATTGGGGATACTGAATTGTACTTCCACCTATATACTTGAATAAAAAAAGAAAAAAAGAAAAAGAAAAGCCCATTAATGGAAAATTAAGAGTCTGCTTTGCAAACTTCATCTTCCAGATTTGCAAATATCATTTTCCACTTTAGTGATCTGGTGATTTGCAAGTTAGAATTATATTTGGCTTCAAGTGAGAGAAAGCTGAAAATAACACTGGCCTAAATAAGATCAAAGTTTATCTATCACCCACATGAAACAAGTTCTCTCTCAGCCAGAGTTCGGTGCAGGAAACAACAACCATTCTAAAGCAGAAAACGGTTTTGTTCAGAGGTTTTGGTTCTTACTGTGTTACTGGAAGGTACGGGAGCAACACAGAGCTCACCGGTGCAGACAGCCCCACCTCTTATGCCACGCCAGAGACACTCTGACCTACAGCCACCTCAGAACACATGGGAGCTGGAGACTGGCTACCCGAAGCAGTGATCCAGGGGCCAGGATGACAGAACGAGAAGATGGCCATGTGCACAACAGCTTCTTGACCTTCTAGAAGCTGGCAATGAATACAAGAGCCTGTCGGGGCAACACAGGGCCGTCCTGGTTAGTCGTGGTTGCCAGGTGCCTCAGAAGCCCTGTGCCTCACTTCCAAATAGTCGTCAGATCTGAATTCACACCCAGACCCTATCTATAAAGATTCTGCAGAAATGTGGTGATAGCTTTTCAAAGTCTTTAAAACAGAATGCAAGAGTGAAATAGAGGTTAAGAAAGCCAGGCCAGGAATGTACCCCAAGTCTGGAGGTGGGCAGTCACAGATGTGGGGTTCCTCAGGGTCTTCAGGCCTCAGGCTCCATCTGGCTTTCTGCTCTGAGATCCCATTGACCTCACCTTGGTTCCTTCTGCCAGTTTCAGGATTGAAGCCATCACATCTACATTTCTGGCACCAGGTGAAGGAAGGAGCCTGGAGAAAAGGGGCCATGGGGTGTGGGCCAGCTGCCCACTAAGGTGGTTTAAGGAAGCTGCTCTCCAGCAAGCCGATCTCTATCGCATTGGGCAGAACCTGGCCTACAGCCACACCTCACTGGTGGGCGACAGAACACACCGAAAATGCAGTTTTCATTGCAGGCCGCCATGTGCCCTGGTGAAAGGTGGGTTCCCATTTCCAAAACATTCTAGAAGGAACTTGTCACTTATTTAGCCTCTGCTGCCTGCCAGGTGCTGCACTCGTCCCTTTTCACTTCCTGTCTGATTTAATTATCACAATTATAACAAGTCAGGATTTAACACCTCTCTGTTAAGAGTGAAATTTTGGGTAGGACAGATTAAAGCTTCCGATTGGTCCGAAAGCCTATTTCAATACTAAAAGTCGTATGCATTTCTGAATTAAAAAGCCATTAGACTCCATATAGAAAATTTCAAGGACACAGTCTTTGATAAATCTCAAAGAACAAGGATTTACTATTTTTTTTTTTTTTTAAATCTTCATCCTGCTCTTGCCTGACGTGTAACCAGTCTCAGGTAAGTCTGGACTTACCATTTACGGTCAGTAGGACCAGTGACACCGGTGGTAGATGTCTTTAGCTCCCCTACATAGTCTTTACCAACAACATCCTCTTTCTTTAAAATGGAAAATTGAGAATTTTTCAAGTTTATATAAATTGCTTTAAAATTACAGCTTTAGGAAAAATACTTTAGTTCTATCTTCTAAGTTGATTGCTTAATCAATCCTATTTGGAAATTGTGAGGCCATGGCTTATTTCCACATGTTTAAGCGTAGTTTTATCAAAATATAAATAGAGGAGAGTGCATATGGAATAATTCAGTATGTATTTTAAAAATCTGGTTTCTTTTTTCTCTTTTGTATTTGTAAGATTTATCCATGTTGTTGAGCACAGCAAAATTTTGGTTTTTATATCATTGCTGTATAAGAATAGTATCATTATTCAACATACCACAATTTATTCATTTTTGATATTGATATACATTGGATGCTTTCATCAGATTTAACTGTTTTAAATGTCTAGTTGTGATTATTTGTATAGGTTTCTTTTTTTTAAAAAAATTCTGTTTTTAAAACACATTTCTGTTGGATCGCACAGTGTACACACATTCAGTGTTAGGAGATATTGCCAAGCAAACTTCCACCTGGGCTATTACATTTTACATATTACATTTGCTTTATTCCCATTAGCAAAGTTTGAGAAGTCCAGTGGCTTCTCATCTTCACTAGTATTGGTGTTGTCTGTATTTTTCATTTGAGCTATTTTTTTCTATATCCTTCATTATTTTCAATATGTAGGTCTCACCAAGGTAAATGGTCAGTCAAAGCTGTAAAATGAGAGACATAAACAAATTAATTATCACTTTAATCAGAACGTAGGCCTTGACAGACTGGCATAGACATGTGCCATTAGGTGTCATAGTAACAAAAGAGGGTTCCTTGCATCTATTATCAGTCAAACACGGTCACTAAAACTTCAAGCATCAAAAAAGGTTTCAAATAGGGCTAGTTGGACCAAAGGAAACTTCGAGTAATCTGTTATAAAAATACTATTCTGCAACTGACTGACATATTTTATATTGATCAACTTAGAGATATTTCAAATATTGTGGTAAAATTTAAGCTAACATGCATTTGATTAACTGACCTTGAACAAGGGTGCCAGTATACACAATGGGGAATAGATAGTCTCTTCAACAAATGAAGTTGGAGCAACTGGATATCCACTTGTAAAAGAGCGGTATTGAACCCCTGTGTTACACCATACATAAAAATAGATTCAAAATGGATTACAGACTTAAATACAAGACTTAAAATTGTAAAACTACTGGAAGAATGAATACATATGGAAAAATCTTCTTGGCATTGGCCTGGGCAATGATGTTTTGGAGAATACCCCCAAAGCACATGCAACAAAAACATCAACAAAGAAGGACTACATCAAACTTAAAGGCTTCTGCACAGCAAAGGAGGCAATCAACAGAGTCAAAAGGTAACCTACAGAATGGGAGAAAATATTTACAAACTGTATGTCTGATAAGAGGTTAATATCCAAAGTGTATAAGAAACTCCTACAACTCAAAAGCCAGGGAACATATAACCTGATTAAAAAATGGACAAACAGCTTGAACAGACATTTCTCCAAATAAGACATACAAATGACCAACAGGTGTATAAAAATATGCTCAACATCATTAATCATCAGGGAAATACAAATCAAAACCACAATGAGGCATCACCTCACACCTATTAGAATAGCTATTGTCAAAAAAAAAAAGTGTTGGTGAGAATGAGGAAAAATTGAAACCCCACTACACTGTTGGTAAAAATGTAAAATGGTGTAGACACTGTAGGAAATAGTGTGGGAGGTTCCTCAAAAAATTAAAAATAAAACTACAGTATGATTCAGCAGTCCTATTTCTGGGCATGTACCCAAAAGAATTGTAATCAGGATCTTGGAGTGATATAGTATTAGTCTGTGTTCTCCAGAGAGACAGAACCAATAGGCTATGTATATAAATAAATGAGAGGAGATGTATTAGGGAAATTGACTCACATGATTGTGAAGGCTGAGGAGTCCCATGGCAGGCTGTCTGCAAACTGGATGCTGGTAGCGTGGCTCAGTCCAAGTCTGGAATTCTCAGAACCAGGAAGGCCGGTGGTGTGATACTCAGTCTGATGCAAAAGTCCTGAGAGTCTGGGGTGCTGCTGGTGTGAATCTTGGAACCCGAAGGCTGCAGAGTCTCCAGATCTGATGTCCACAGGCAGGAGAAAAGAGTGTATCCCAGCTCCAGCAGAAATAGAGTGAGAGATTCGCCTTTCCTTCATTTTGTTCACCCTGGGACCCCAGGGGATTGGATGGTTTCTGCCCATATTGAGGGTGAATCTTTCCCACCCAGTCCTCTCAGGCTTACATGCTAATCTCTTCTCCAACACCCTCATAAACACACCCAAAATAATACCTTGCCCTGTTTCTATATATTCTTAATCTAGTCAAGTTGACATCTGAAATTAACAATCACAGATATCTTTACTCCCATGTTCAGTGAAACATTATTCACAGTAGCCTAGTTATGGAAACAATCAAAATGTCCACTGATGGATGGATAAAGAAAACATGGTATATACATACAAGAAATATTATTCAGCCTTAAAAAAAAGAAAGAAATCCTGCCATTTGTGACAACATGGATGAACCTGGGGGGGGGGCATTATGCTAAAAGAGATTAGCCTGTCCCACAAAACAAATACTGCATGATTCCACTTATATGAGATACTTAAAATAATCAACCTGATGGAAACAGAAAATAGAAAGGTGGTTACTAGGAAACTGGGGAAGGGGAAATAGAGAGTTGTTCAATTGCTATAAAGTAACAATTATGCAAGATAAATTCATTCTAGAGATCTGCTGTACAGCAGAGTGCCTACAGTCAGCAATACTGTATTATGCACTTAAAACTTTGTTAAGAGGGTAGATCTCATGTTATCTATTATTACCATAATATTAATAAATATATAAGAGAAAAATAAAAACCAAGAAAACAAAGGGCACAAGGAAGCTTTTGGAGGTAATGGATATGCCTATTCCTTGATTGTGGTGATGGCTTCATGGGTGTTCACGCATGTCCAAACTCAACAAATTGTATAATATTATATACATGCAATTATTAATATTGACTATACATCAGTAAGCTGTTTTAAAAAAAAGAATGCTGCAGCCATTGATATTTTATAGAATGCCTATTTCTTTCAGGCTAACTGCTGCTTCTCTCCTGCTCTGTAGACTTCATTCTCTCAGTATTGGTGAATGTTGTGGGTCAGTCAAAGGAATTCTTAGTTCTTATTTATTCTGCTGGGCTGTTCTCTTGGATGGATCTAGCCAATGTTGTTGAAAAGTCATCAGCCTGTTGACGCAGAGTTTTTCCTCTTTTCCTACCTACAATCTTCAATTTGGCAATGGTACTGACAGTTGGCAAATAATAAATAGAAACCTAAAGGTCTGCCATAGCCAACGTGAGGGCCCACATGGGGACTGGTCTTTGTTTGAAACTGGTCTTTGATTCTTTTATTCATCAACAGGCAGCTGACTTTCACACTATGTCTCAGGCAATGAGAAAAATGAATACATCCTTGTCCCTTGTCTAAGTACTTAATGATTTAAAGAGAAACATGCAATTGTTTAAAAACATGAAAAGGAATGACGTGAAAAGTAATGACACTCACATATCTAAATATGTAAATATCGCTTTATACCTCTGGGCTTAAGAAACGACTCATTAGTTTTTTTTCTAAATAAAATTATATTTGTCTCTGGAAAATACTTGCTGAAATAGTGGGAGAAACTCACCCTTGCAATACACATCATTTATTAGAAAATAGGAAGCTCTGCTAATTCTGAGCCAAGCTCAGGCATCAATGGCTTTGGTGGGTTTGAGTGACTTGCCTTTGTTAGTGAGCACAGTGAAGGATTTATCTCTAAAGACCTTAGGGGTCTTCCAAGGAGCAGGATGGTAGTGCCTGGCTGGGCCAAAGACTTAACCTTTCCTTTCTAGATAGTTTTCAAGAGGGAGCTGGTGAAATATGTGATGACATGTGCATGCATTGGCACATGACACATCTACAAAAAATAATAAAAAACACCTTATGGACTGAGTTTATTGGTTAGTGAGATATATCAAAGGGAATTATATTGCCTATCATTGTATTATTTTTAATTTTATTCATATTTATTTGTTTTAAATGATTGAAAAGAATGCTTCAGTGTATGTGCCTTTTCTTGTATCTTTCTAGAATATCTCTAGGAGGATACAAAAAAACCAAGAACATTCATTGTCTCTGAGGAAGGAGTTGGAAGGCGAATTATTATTGTGTACATATTGAATTTTTCTGACTGACAATATATTATATACTGAAAAAAATGTAATCTTAGTCTTCTGACTGCTACAGAAGTCAGAAGACTAAGTGTGTTGTGGTTTTTTGTCAACCAAGACTCAATTGAAAACATGTTGTTTCTAAGTATATAATAGAATATTAAGGTCAATAGGGCTAGAAATAGATGTGACATGGAAAAATGAAAATGCTAGTCTTGATACTGGTGAAGATTGGAAATTGTTATTTTCTAATCATAGAGAAAGATGGAGGAAGCTCCCCAAAATTTCAAAAGGATTTTAATTTGATTTTCGATAAAATGGCTTTCAGAAATGTACCGTGTAAAAATAAAAAGCAGACATTATTTTCAAAGTAAGTTAGGAAATAAGTTATACCAGATTTTTAAAGAAAGGATTAAAAGCTTAACCTTTAAGTTGCTTGTAAAAGTGTAAACAGAGGTGAAGAAGTGAAACTTACTTCCTTTTATACCACCAAAAGTTAAATTTTAAAATGATATGAGGGAAGGGGCAGGGGGAATATTACAAATTAATAAAAATGTGGAAAACTCTTTATTGAAAAAGTGACTTGGCATTTTTACACCAAATTAAAAAAAATCACAATCCTAACTACACACCAAAAGACAACCAATAAACAATAAAAAAGTCAAAATGAAATAAGATCTAGATAAATTAGAGAATCATTTATATAAATATTAAACTTTAGAAGTAACAAGAGAAAATAGAATTGAATATGAATCAAACTTTGAAAAAATAGAGGGAATTTTAAGCTTAGAATTGACTAAGAAAGTGATAAGGCGAAATATGGTCTGTTTTATTAACTTAAATATTTAAAAATTATATTACATGTATTACATATGTAAACGTACATATAGATTATATAAATAATTANAAAGTGACTTGGCATTTTTACACCAAATTAAAAAAAATCACAATCCTAACTACACACCAAAAGACAACCAATAAACAATAAAAAAGTCAAAATGAAATAAGATCTAGATAAATTAGAGAATCATTTATATAAATATTAAACTTTAGAAGTAACAAGAGAAAATAGAATTGAATATGAATCAAACTTTGAAAAAATAGAGGGAATTTTAAGCTTAGAATTGACTAAGAAAGTGATAAGGCGAAATATGGTCTGTTTTATTAACTTAAATATTTAAAAATTATATTACATGTATTACATATGTAAACGTACATATAGATTATATAAATAATTACATATTTATGTATTGCAAATTAAAAGACAGAATATCAGGAATATATTCTCATCCAACTTCTAATTAAAATGGCTTTAAAAATTATATTACATGTATTACATATGTAAACGTACATATAGATTATATAAATAATTATATATTTATGTATTGCAAATTAAAAGACAGAATATCAGGAATATATTCTCATCAAACTTCTAATTAAAATGGTAAACGTACATATAGATTATATAAATAATTACATATTTATGTATTGCAAATTAAAAGACAGAATATCAGGAATATATTCTCATCCAACTTCTAATTAAAATGGCAAAATAAGCGAATATATTTTTCTGCCATAATTCAAAAATGCCATTGAAATTATAATAAAAATTTAGAAATATTTATAAATCTAAGGCATTAGTGAAAGAGAAGATGCCATATTTAAGCCAGAGATTTTGAAGAATTCATGGAAATGAAAAGCTTGTGGAATTTTAGAGATTACTTATACAAAGGAACAATATCTAGACTATACATTACAAAAGATCCCTGACCAGCAAACTTGCAAGAAACCAGCCTGGAAAGTCAAATCACAACCTCTGTAGCAATTGACCCAGAATGTTCTGGACATTGTCGATGACTGACAGCGTCCTGTATTTGTCCCTGTTTCTATCTCAAGAGCAACCAGAGAAAGCCAAATACGCACCTAAATCCATCACAAAAGACGCCTCCTTGTTAGCTCACCTCGGCTTCCTCACGTCTGCAGCTTCTGATATGAGCGTGTCTAAAGCCCCCCTGCCTTTTCTAGCTGCCAATCTTTCTCACTTCCTGCCTGCTTTCCCACATGCAGATGGTGGCTGACTCCCTTGCTATAAAAACCTCCAAATAAATAACCTCAGTTTGTTCTTACTTGAGTAGTCTTTGTTTATTTTACAGATTGTATTTGTACCTAATAAAGTGCAGAGAAATGTCCAGCCCACCATTTAATTTCCAGAAGGGAGGAAGCGGTAAGAAAGACATTTCTTTCTTTTTTATAAATTTTGGAGTGCAAGATCATTTCTAGCTTTCCAATTTTCAGGTATGCAAATAAAAGTAGATTGACAATAATCGGTTTAATTAATTAGCATAGAGTCTGTTTAAGAACTGGTCCTTTTAGCAATTCTACCTCACCCTGTCTGCCCTTTTGGCACATTCTGTCTCTCTCTTTCAAAAAGCAAAAACAAAAACAAAAACAAAACACATACACACACTTTGAAGGCTCTTATTTTGGATATTGACAACTTAGAGAGAAACAGAGTGGCTGCTACATGTTAATAATAACAAATTATAATTAATAATGTAATAAATTTAAAGATAATTTAATACATTAAAATTTAATGAATTTAATAATAATTTAACAAATAAAAATTTAATAAATTGAATACACTTAATAATAAATTATAATTAATTATAATAATTATTGTACATATTTAGATATCATCAAATATTCCCAAATTAAATATGAGTAAAGGACATTTTAAAGAATTCTAAAATAAAAGAATACAAGCTGAGAGACAGTTCAATCGAGTAGGAAATAAATTAATTCATTCCTAAGAAAAGAGCGCGTGCACTGTTTGACTTTGCATCTTTGACTTTGACTTCCCTTCTGGAAGGGAGGACAGGTGGGGGTCTCACAGTTAAGTCTGGTCTCATGAGAAAAGACATATCCACATCTGGAGGAAATCTGTGCCGACTACATTTAATCAAAATAGATTCTATTTTTTGGTACGAATGGACCATCAAATATTAGCAGATATTTGAGGGAAAGAAAATGAAAATAACAGAAAAAATGATCCAGGAAATAAAAATACGATATGCCGGAGATGACAGTCATTGGACTCTGATCCAAGAAAGGAATAAGACTTTGCTGTTCCCAGGACTTGTAATTTTGGAATTATTTTTTACAGTAGCTAGAGTACACTGACCAATGTGTTCAGATTTGTTCAGTGGCAGAAAAGCTATGACATGGCCGTCTGTTTCACTCAGGGAGTCTCTGTGTGTCCACAGCTCCAAGTACAAAGGACTGTCACACCTTGCTCCTAGATAGGGCTTTTGGCTTCAATTCTCTTATCCAGCTGCCAGGGCCTAGGAGCACTGCAGCTTCAAACTTTAATTGTTGTTCTGTTGTATATGAGGTTTACTTACATATGTATTTAACTTAGTTTTGAGTTTGTAATGTTTTTTGAAATATATATATATGTATAAATATTTTTCATAAATGTGTCATTGAAATATGTTGATCATTTTTGCATGATTTTGCTATTATTCCAAAGTCTTTAACACTTTTAGTTTTCCAAGCCATCTCAAAAGTTCTTTTGTAACATGGCACCAAATATAATTTGTTTCTGTTTCAGAACATATTTTTAGTTACTAATAATATAATCTATTCAGTTAGTTTACACAGACAAGGGATTTAGTAATGGATATTACTGCAGAACTACAGAGAAAGTGAATTAAAAAAGACTTGAGCTTGAGCTTTAGGACACAATATCTCAACCCACGCCACAGACGGGCAGTTGAAGGTACCACCATCTGCCATTGCTCGACAGAAAATACCAGAAAGTCATCTCCAAGGCAATTGCTCTCAAGCTGCTCATGATACGCATTCTCCATTCGGAGCCTGACCTGGGAACCGGCAGAAGCCCAGAGAAAGAGCTGCCACCACCACAGAGCCATTTTCTTCATGTTGCTCACATTCCATCAAAACCACAACACACTGGTGTGACACAGGGCATGTCTGCATGCTGTCTGTAAAGGAGGCTGGTACATGTCACTTAATTGGCTCCCTAAGAAAAACAAATACACTGGGTGTTTAAACTGTTGTCTCCTCCCTTTATGTTTCTGTGAAGTTCTGGTTCGTGTTTTGCTTGCTTGTATGCTCTTTGATTTTAGTTTGAAAAGCCTGATTAAGCTCCAGAGTCTTTTTGTGTATGCTGTACTTGAGTCCACTCTGCTGTTGTCATAATTATCATCGTCACTGTAAACATCACCATCGTTAAGTCAGGTGTCATTTGTGTACCTGAGCAGAAGATAATCTGTATTTGTATTCTGATCGTAGAAACTAATTTCCTTCACTCTGGCTTCTGAAGCACCTCGGATAATCAATTATCACACATCGTCACTGTAAACATCACCATCGTTAAGTCAGGTGTCATTTGTGTACCTGAGCAGAAGACAATCTGTATTTGTATTCTGATCATAGAAACTAATTTCCTTCACTCTGGCTTCTGAAGCACCTCGGATAATCAATTATCACAATCATTATTACTATCATCATTATTTGGCTTCCCCGAGTTTACATCTAAGTCATTGCAGTATCCTCAATGGTGTGAATCCCACAATCTCTGAAAGATAAAGATCACACATCTATGCCTTATAAACACATACTCTACAAGTCTATTAGCCTACAAGTTCACCTCCCATTTGAGAGGAATGTGCCAACTCAAGCAAGATTGAACTTGACCTTGGCTCAGGTTCACAGAGCACCATTATTAACAAACTCTTTCTGGGAGCAAGGCCAGGCCCCCAACCCTGGGTTCATATCACATTCTGCTGATTACCCACACGGCATCCATGAAGAAGCTGATCCTCACCGACTACACCTGCAGGAATATCTACAGAACCAGAGCCTCTCCCTCACCGAGGCTCCCAGCACCTGCAATGTTGGGCACCTGATTAGACCAAGATGCCTGGAGAAGGCATGTTTATCTAATGGTCCCACCTTCAAAAAATCCCTTCTAGCCCTATTGCTGGTGACTCTGCAGAGCTCAAAGTATTCTTATGAGATAAACTTGAGATAAACTTTATGAGTTTATATGAAAATTCATACTTTTACAAAAATTCCCCGTCTATAACTGTATCTTAAGAAAAATATACTAGCACACAAAAACGTAAGCTAAATCATATTCGTTGAGGTTTATTTCTTTGAAATAAGAAAATTGGAAATCATCTATAGGCAAACGACAAGCAATTTTTAAAAAGTCTGATAAAGCCATATTGATTTGATTTGAAATTATGTTCAAGGAAAATAATTTGTTATAAAGAAATGTTATGCTTTATGGCTTTGACTGTAAAAGAATAGAAAACAGTACGAATCCCACTACATGAAGAGATGCATTCATAAGTTTTTCTAACTTGAAATGCTTTGTTCATTGTCTTTTTTGACACCCTGTCTCCTGATTCTCCTTCCAAACTCATCTGCTCTTCCTCAGTTTCCCTTTTGTGGGCCCTCGCTTCTACTTGTTGGCTGTCTGTGGAACTCAGCAACTCTTTCGATACACCCTACTGAAGAAACCAGATACCACATACCCTCTTTTTGAGAGGGGGAACTTTAAATGCATGAATATTCCTTTAAAAGGTAAATGGTCTTTAATTAAAGGGAAATTATGAACGGAATCGACTGGCCCCTGTTGCACTTAGGATACAGTCAGGAAAGCTGAACCACTGAACGGCGTGGAATGAGGCTCGGTAGAACGTTTAGCCTTCAGGCGACGGTAGGAGCAGGTGAAGAAGCCTGTGGAAAGCTGTTGCTTTTGCATCTGTGATCCGCCCAATGTCCCTGGAGGACTCCTGGGCCAGCGGTCAGGAAGAAAAGTGAGGTGTGAAGGTGGGAAGTGGGAAAAACCTGGAAACTGAGGCTAACCCAGACTCCTCCATGCCTTGGCTCACTCCTGTCTCGGGTGCATGTGGCATTGTAAGGCTGGCTGCAGGAGCGCCTGGCCTGGGCCTGGGAGGGTGACTCAGCAGGGAGGGACAAGGTCAGGGCCAGCATATCGTGGGGTGTGCCTAAACTGCAGTGGAGACTGCACCCCACACTGGTGTTTAGAGCACACAGACGTGACTGTCCCTTTTCATCTGACGTCCAGATCTCTTGCCCTTGCTATCAGGACCAAATCGTAAGCTAGAACCAAACAGGAAAAGACATTCTGGAAGATGTCGTTCCAGCCTTGCTACGCTGATGTAATACAAAACCACCACAGTTTCCAAATATAGTGCAATACAGGGTTATAAATCATATTCTGTATAAATAAGAAAGAGGAAAGAAATAGAATGTTTATAAGCCAGCAAGCTAAACAATGAATTCATTTACTGCCCGAATAGGAAAAGATAAAATAAGATTAAATATGACTAGGCTCTGTTCTTTGTCACCAGCGACAGTTCTCTCTGTTGTGTTCCCTGATATTCTGTACAGAGAGATAAGGAGTCTTGGCTTGTCAGATGGTGGAACTCAGAGCCAGTCTCTCTCTTCCTGAGATGAAACCCAGATTTCTCTGTCTGTAAGAATGCTGACACTGTGAAATATGTTTTCGATAATTGTAGCAAGTCTTAACACATGACTACTGTGGGGAACTCAGAGCCAGTCTCTCTCTTCCTGAGATGAAACCCAGATTTCTCTGTCTGTAAGAATGTTGACACTGTGAAATATGTTTTCGATAATTGTAGCAAGTCTTAACACATGACTACTGTGGGGTACAGTGACAATTCATACATGCTGGCATCATGCTGGTCCAACTGGACTCCCAGTGAACTCACTATGATTTTTCTTTCTCTTTTTCCATATTGCATAGTGCTCCGGATTTTAAACTCCCGTGTTGGACTACCTGAATCCTGGCTTCACCCCATACTTAATCACGTGACCTTGAGCAATTTTCAGTGACCTGATCTTCCTATTGCATAGTGCTCCGGATTTTAAACTCCCGTGTTGGACTACCTGAATCCTGGCTTCACCCTATACTTAATCACGTGACCTTGAGCAATTTTCAGTGACCTGATCTTCCAAAGATAAATCATGATAGGAACTGCATCTGCTTCTCTGGGTTGCTGTGAGGACTTGAACGAGTTATAGATGTAAATCAGTAGAAGAAGGAGATCCTGGTGTGGAAGAAGCCCTCACTGAGTGGTAACTGTTGTTTTAACTCCCCACCTGGAACTCAGCCCTTTCTGCCATGTGCTGGTGGAGCTCGGTGCAGCTTCCTGTGTCTGCACAGCTGCTGAATGGAATGCCTCCGTGTTCTGGCACATTCTCAGAAGACTGAACTCAATGAAAATGCTTCAGACAGTTCTGAACCAATTTGTAGCTCTGCGTATCCTTGACATTAGGCAACCTCATCCAACTTATGATTTAATTACTATAAGTGTTCTGAAAATTCCCTAATGGGCTTTTCCATTTTGAGCCCTAAACTTAAATGCTCCCAAATGTCTTCATCTGGAAGTCTCACCATTACCTCAAATGCAATATTTCCAAAACAAAAGTTGCAGTTAGCACCCCTTACATGCTGTACTTTTTACAAGCTTAGCAAGTAATGCAATCCAGGAGTTCACGTGAGACACCTGGGCTGATGCAGCAGCAGCTCTGTCCTGTCCTCCCTGTCCTGGCTTCTGTGAGCACCACTCTCTTCTCAATTGTCAGCAGTTCATGTTTATTGGCTCCTTGATACTATCAATAAAATATTCCCTATTTTTTCCTATCCTAGGTAAAATTTTCCCTTAATCTTCCTCCATCTGTTCCATGTCTGTCTACTCTTTGGCCATTTGAGTTGTGCTACTCACTTTCTATATCCAAAGTTTTCTTTTCCTCACCTACTTTGATGATTAATCAAAATTAAGTCTGTTTCTTATTTCCTAACAACTGCTAAGACAGTGTTTCCAGAATCAACAACACCCTGCTTATATTTAATTTCAATGAGTGATTTTTCAGCCCCTTCTTACAGCCGTAGGTGAGACTCTGCACTGCACCCTCTTTCTTGAAAAATACCCTGTCTCTGTTTTTTGGGTCTGTACACCCCTAGTTTTCCCATCTCTTTGGCTGCCTTTTCTGCCCAGCTTTGTCTCGGGCTTCTCTTTATCCGACGTGAGGTGAGTGTTCCTCAAGGTTCTCCCCGGGGTCCTGTTTCCAATTAGTACCGCGCTGCCCCTGGCTGTCACATTCACTCCTGTGTATTCTGTACTCATCTAAATACCAGCAAATAGCAAATCCATATCTGAGACACAAAGAATTTCCTGAGTTTAGAACCACATTCCAAATGCTTCCTGAACATTTCTACCAGGATCGCTCATTCCCAGATTGACTAACTCACCTTCTGGATATGCTCCTCACCTGGTGTCTCCCATGATGGGGAACGGCCCACCCTTTGCCTTTCTTTCTTACCATCTCAGCAGTCACCACGTTCTGGCCATTGCACTGATAAAGAATTTCTCAAATCTGCTTCGTAATTCCTTTTTCTACCTGTATCTGTGACTCAGGTGTGACCCACATCACCTCCCTCTTACTTTTTGTAAAATTTTCATTATCACAGTTTTTATTTTTGGTCTTTTTCTTTCCCACTGGTAATCTATAAAGCAGTCAAAGTGGTTCTTCTGAAATGCACATTTTAACATTTCAACCCCCCTTTTAACAAGTTTCAGGGCCTTTTGACTTCTCAGGTAAAAGTCATCTCACTACTGATTTGCAAGTGTTTTACTTTGGAGTCCTCTACTCATGACTACAACCTGTATTGAAATAATCTCCACCAAATTTTCCATCCCTTCCCAAAACTGTCTTGGTTGCATGAGCTCTCCACACCCACTGCTGACGCGGCCTCCGTGTGGAACACTCACACCCAGGTCTTTGTCCGGCTTACGGCTGGTGGTCTTTCACCTAAACACAGTCCCTGTCTTCCCTGGCTCTCTGTCTATAAACAGATGACGTCTTTGTATTAATTCTCACAGTGAACCTTGAACTTTCCCTAACTTAGCACAGAGCACACCCTAATGTTAGTGACTGTGTAACTATTGATCTTTACAAAGAGACTCTACTCTAAGAGCCAAGAGGGGACAATTCCCATATGTGCCTCTCATCACAGAATCTCCATTGTCTTGGCCAGAATTGGTGTTCAGTGTTCACTTAACTATTGTTAATGAAGTTAACAAATGACTATTTTATTTTCTAATTTATGATAGTCATCCTTTTCTATTAACTTTCCCATTTTACTGGCTATTGAATCCATTAAGAACATTACAAAGCAGCTTTAGTGTCATCATTGTGTAATCACACATTGTAATGTTACTTTAGTTAATGTTAGAAGTTGTATAATATTTATTATATTAGTCAGCTGTAGTTTACTTTTTGTGTACTAAGAGATTTTTAAGATTATGGATCAATTTATAATCTCATCAAATAGTTTTTCTAAAGAAATAGTGATTAAAAAGCCTGCATATATTTGCTAGTGGCATAACTTTTGGGCAAGTTTCTTAATTGCTTTGTGAATAAGTTTCCTTATCCATAAAATGGATGTCATCACAGAAATCAAAGTAAGTAAATAATACATATGTTAAACAAAGTAATTGGAGTCTGGGCATGAAATGTTGGCCTTTAAAACTTCAGTGTTTTTTCCCGTAATAACAAGGTGTGGAGTGTGGTCGTGAGAATGGGTGGATAAAATGTAGTGGCATTGAAAGGAATTAAAGCTGAGCAGCTCCAAGAAAGTGACACACGTTATTGGTGAGGACAGTCCAGGGCTTTTTCACATGAAAGTGATAAGAATCCAGGACTTTCTCATTGTTGGGCCAGGGAGAGAGCATAGTGGCACAATATTTTTCCAAGGCAATTTGACATTATCTGTGAATTTCTAAAATGGGTCTGGCCTTGATCCAGCATTTCTATAAATTTACTTCTTAGAAGTAAATATTCCTATACATTTCAAAGATATAATTTAAAGGATATTAGTAGGAATATTATTTGAGATACTGAAAAACAGGTAAAAATATGGATTTGTAAAAGTGTGGTGCCTTGATACAATGAATATTGTGACACTTTGAAGAGTGTAGAACAATATATCTCATGAGGAGAGGTATCTACAACATTTCATTAAGTACAAAAGCCATTTTCAATACATGGTATTTTGCTAAAATGCTGATTTGCAAATAAATTATATATAATAATGAAGCTTGTCCCCTTGTCTTTTATTCCTGTTTTTACCAGCCGATACTCAAAGTGTAAAAATATCTGATATTGTCATCCACCTACCTACAAATGTTCCAATGATTTCTCCTTTTTAGGATAACAAAGATATAATCTGCACATTCTCCTTGTGGTCCAGCCCCTGTCCAGCTCTCCAGACTCGTGTCAGAACGTGGCTCCTGTTTCCACCCACACTTTCACAATTCCAGTGTCCTTCCCTTTCCGCATGCCCCACCTGCCCCTCCACTGCTCTAACCCACCAGTGTAGAACCTTCCTATTCACTCCTCGGAGCACAGTCAAGTTTCCCTCTTCAAAAAGTAAGCAAGCGAGTGAATAATGAGCAGATGCCTTCTTCCTCAGATGACATCAAGTCCCCCCCGTACACTTTCACAGATCACTGACCTCCCCATCCTAGCTCTTATCATAGCTGTCACTCTACATAATGTGTGATTATTCGATACACATCTGTTAGCTCTGCTAGATGATGAATTTCCTAAGGGGAATACGCCATATCTGTTATTGCTCATCACTTTATCATCATCCCCTAGCACAGGATCTGACATATGTGCGGTAGGAACAAAATTCACATTTGGCTGATGAATAAAAAATTGTATTTATCTGATGGTGTATTTACCAATCATATGAGAATGGTATTCTTTGGAGGATCAGTTCATGGAGATTCTTACTTTTTTCTCTATATAGTAGCACACCTTTTGACTGTTTTGAGAATAAACAAGTATTTAGTGTATTAGGGGAAAAAATGACAAAGATTTGTCTTTGGAGGACTTGCCTGGAGACTGCAGGCTCCATGAATGTGAGGCTATTTCTGTCTTTCCCATGAGTGGTGCGTGTCAGAGAGGTGCAAGCCGAGTGACTGAACATGACACTTAGGTCTTCTCTGAACATCCTGAAAGGTAATGCTTCAGCCAGGGGATCAGAAATGTTCTACTCATGTCACTTCAGCAAACATAGCACAAGATGCAGCAGCATCATTGAAAATATCTATAGGGCCGGTCCCGTGGCGCACTTGGGAGAGGGCGGCGCTGGGAGCGCAGCGACGCTCCTGCCGCGGGTTCAGATCCTATATAGGACTGGCTGGTGCACCTTAACTATTGTTAATGAAGTTAACAAATGACTATTTTATTTTCTATTTTTTGTCTTTTTCGTGACCGGTAAGGTGATCACAACCCTTGGTGTGGTGTCACCCGCACCGCGCTCAGCCAGTGAGCGCCCCGGCCAGTCCTATATAGGATCCGAACCCGCGGCTCATCGCTGCGCTCCCAGCACCGCACTCTCCGGAGTGCAAGGGTTGTGATCCCCTTACCAGTCACGAAAAAGACAAAAAAAAAAAAAAAAGAAAGAAAATATCTATAACAGCAGTCCTTAAGCTAAAACTAAAATTATAAGGTCATAATATAAGCACAGTCATCTATTAATTTAATACTTGTCTGTTTAATCCCTTGGTTTACCATCATTCTTTTTTTGTGTGTAGATAGTACTAATTTTTCTGTGTTTCTCATGCAGAGTAACTAAAATGCATTTTTTTGTTTTTCTGAATGTGCCTTATAAAGTTACTTTTCAGAAGGATATAGCAAAGTAAACGCTAGGAATTTTTGCTTAGGGCAATTTAAAATTATTGGTATGCTTCTGATTTGCAGATCAGTCCTTGTAAGTGTTCCTGTGGAATCTCAATGGCTCGATGTAGTTCTCCTTAAATTGGCTATTTGCAACAAATAAACATTGGAAATTGAACAAGAGGAGCACTTATGTCTGGTAGATATACCCCTGGGAAGTTTGCAGTCTCTCAGTGATGACTGAACAAAAGAAAGATGTCAGGAGGCAGACTGACAATCACCGAAGCCCTAAAACTAATTTTAAAGCATTTATGTTTGTAAGAAGGTCACCACTGGAGTCATTTAAAAACATTTACCTTTGAATAAATTTAAATTCCTAAAATCTCATTAACCATTAGGGAAAAGTAAAAAGGTGGTTAAGCCTTGGTTCAAATTATTTTTCAGTTGCTTAAATTTTCCTGAGTTACAACAATTACTGACTTACACCGATACAACATTAACCTGGTCTCTGTGTGTGTGTGTGTGTGTGTGTGTGTGTCTGTGTGTGTATGTGTAAAATGATTTACATATAAGGGGTCATCACAAAGTTCATGGAAAAATTTGTATCATCTTTTAATTCCATTTTTCGATGCTTTTTGAAATGCTCTGTACAGTTTACATAAAAAGTGGTGTACAGGGTCTATAGGATCTAAACTGCATTACCAAATGTCACAAATGGAACAGCACGGGGCTGTCCTTTGGAAGGGGGAATGCATGGGTTCTAGTGTGAAGACAGGAAATCTGTTCAGTAGATAAGGAGAGCAGAGTGAGGAGGAAAAGTTCCGAGTGGCCTGGGCACTCTCAAGAGGGCCCTGGACAGGGTGCTGTGGTGGCCTCCAGCAGACCACAAGGCAAACCTTCCCAGGAAACACATAGAAGACAGGCATAGAGGCCAAATTAAAGGTCTCTGAGCACAGGGTTTACTGAGTAAGAATAAAACATGAAGCAAGATGCAGGGGACCAGAGGTGAGGGAGGTCAACACAATTAGCAGACGGTACCAGCAGGAGGGAAGGCCAGGCTACCTGCCCTTTGTTCCTTTTATGGAAAGATAAACAACTACTTAAATCCTGGCTAAATCATTATTCAGTTTTTTATGCATGCAAGTAACCATCACCTTTACAGATTCTGGTGTAACTTGATAGAAGGGCATGAGTATGTATGTGTATGTATGGTCACTGATGTCTTATGTCTTGTTTTCTCGCTGTCACATCAGCCTAACCTCCCCCATGCACAGCTGTGGTGCTCCAAGAACTAGAGTTGAAATCTCAGCACACAGATCCAACACACCCTCATTCAACCGCACAGATGCAGGAGCAAGAACAGCTGGCCACAGCCATAACTTGCCAAAACCCCGCCGAGCAGCTGTCACCTCTACATGCCTGTCTCTGGCAGGGAACACTGAGGACCAATGTGAGTATCACCAATGGTGGCCAATTATGGATGCAAAGGTTGTCATGAATAGTTTTTTCCCCAGGACTATTTGTTACTTAATTGGTCCCTCCACGCCCCTTCCTATTTATTTTCAGCACACAGATGCACACCTTAATTTGTCTATGTCTTACGTGTCTCACAAGCTAGTGGCTCACTTTCTCTCTGTAGATCACATAACTAATGAGTTTTATGCATCCCATTTGATTTACCGGTTCTTCATAGCTGAAATGAGTATTCTCAAATGACAAAGGCAAACCCGCATCTCAGGTAACATTGTAAATTAGGAAGGAAGCATGGAAGCAGAGAATGAGCTGAGATGGGAAGGACATTCTGGGTATCTGTGTGTTCATGGCTACTTCTGAATGAAGAGCCACAGTCACACCCCACCGCTGTGGGAGGAATTGAGTGGACCACAGGATGACACTTGCACCAACTCAAGCATATGTGGGCTGGCCAGTGCCATGAGACATGAGAGCTGAGACGGATGGGTATGTAATCTCTGGATAAAAGAAGCTTAAATGTGAGGCTCAGAGAGGCCCAGAGAGTAGTGACGACATAGTTTAGAGACCAACTAATGTCATTTAGAAAATGCCATGAGTTGGGTAGAATCATGAACATACCAAGAACAAAAAGAAATTCAGTTTTCAGTAAGCGCAGCAGGGAGTATGAAAAGAACGAACATCAGAGAGGAAGAGGCAGGAAGAGTAAGGAGCAAGTCATGAAGAAAGAAATCAATGACAATGACCGGGAGCTCCAACAGGGCTGCTGGGTGGACATTGTGCTCTGAACAGTGTTGTGGTTCTCTCTCCCTATGTGAGTCTCTTGCTGTTGTCGTCATTGTTAATTTATTGTGTTGTGTTATATTGTTTGTTTATTATTTTGATATAAATAATTTTCTAGTTTAGGCAAAGGGATAATTTGGAGAAGATGTGGAGTATACTAACATTTATAAAGCAAATGTATATCAAGGGGCCTAGTTTCCAAAGTCCTATACTTTCAGGTTTAGCCTAACTTCTTAAAATTACATATAGAAATGTTAACCTTCTAAAAGACAGGAAACTTTCCCCAGGCTAAAGTCTCTGTTGTGGATATAGAATTGTAACACAGCAAAGTTTCTGGCTCTCAAGGACAGATGCCTTTGAGAGTAGGTTAACCTACTGATTGTTATGTAAAGATGCTGAGGAAAGTGCTGCAGGAAAACACAGTATTTGCTAAGAACAAACTTTTGTTGGTGAATCGACTTAACCTTTTGCAAATTGCATTATGGAATGTCACTTTGCTTATTTCAATGATCTTACTAGTTTTCCATTTGTTAGCCATAATTCTGCCAATATCCTTGTGTTTTTGTAATGGTTAAATCAAATGAATTTTCTTGTAAAACTCCCTTGCCTTTACAGTAAAAGGGAGAGGCTAACTTAGGAGGCGGCTGACACATTCAGTTTTGCTCCTCCTAATGGGGAAATTACTGGAGGGCAGTCTGTCCAGGCCTCAATGTGTACATAGTACTTGAGTAATCATGTAATTCTTTTGTTCATCTCCATTACACAGGGAAAAGAGGTGTAACAGAAGACACTCTTTTTTTTTTTCACAAAAAAAAAGAAAAGAAAATTGCTTGAATAGTTGCTCTTTCTTGAGCAAAACCATCACCATCATCATCACCATAATAATGTATAGATATTTCCGTTATCCCACTGTGGAGCATGATAAGATATTTTGTGTAGTAGGGTTAGCAAAGGTGCTATTCCCCTTGGAAAGCAGAGTTTGGAGAGTCCAGAGCCTTGTGAGTATAGAACTTCAGATGAGGATTCACCACGAGGGAAGGATAGCATGGTAGGAGATGTGCATCCAGCACGTGGGGTTTAACAGCATGCACCTGATCCTGGAACTACTCCAAACCCATCGGTGATGGCAACATTGTTGTGTCCAGGGAAGAATGTGTGAGAACAGGACTGTCAACTGAGGAGGACATCCACATGGGAGGTGGGGAGGGTGGAGGGTGTGGGACAGTCACCAGTACCACATAGGGTATCTCAGTGGTAAACACACCCTCTCAACTGAATTTCAAAGAGCCAGTCTTTGCAAGTGTCTGTGAGCAGCAATTGCTTAGAATTGCAAAAACCCAGATCCTCCTCTGGGATTTTGCTGGCCATCATCTACTTTGATGTGAGCACATTCTTGAGATCTTTGGATAATTCATATGGCAGAAGTCAAAGCATTGGACTCCTTGTTAGTATATCATATAGGAAGGATAAAACAATTAAAGTGAAAAAATAAAAGAAACAGAGTCATATTTGCATGCCAAATTCATGAAGCAGGTCATAATGCTTTCACTCCTAATAAATCCTTGCCATCTGTGATAATCTGAGTTTGGTTAAGAGTAATGGCCTGCAACTTGAAGATGTCAACATAGGACAGGAAGATACAGAAACTTGATGGAACAAATCTCAGAGAATATAGGAGGGATGGAAGCAGGAGCAAAGGTGGAAGGACTCCTGAAAGAAAGCAAATTGTACAAGGTAGAGCAGACCATTAATTATTTAGGGATAAGGATTAAGGAAATAGCAACTAAGGCTTCCATTTCCCTTTTGAGGCAGTTGGTACCTCTGGCACAAGAATCTCCATAAACTCTTAGGAACACTTTCTGCAAGAGATCCATTGAAAATCCTTCTCCTGAAAGCAAGCTCTTCCATAGTCCCCTTCCATCATTCTGGGATGGGGACATCACTTCCCTGGCTCTATTTCGGTGTGGAGGGATGCTTATTAGAGTGACATTTCTATAATTTTTCTATCCCAACCTTCATTCTTCTCCAGGGATGGATGAATTTAGTATGAGAAAGATAATTCTTTCCCTCAGCCTTTTCTGCTTTTGGAGGTAGAATTACCATTTTGTTTTCAAATGTTGTCAATTTCAATCCACTGTCAGTTCAGTATTATGTAAAGACCTGGGCATTGGCATGGGAACCTTTAGAAGAATGTGCCATTTATCAAGTTATTGCCTCTCAGAGCCAAGTTTACTCTTAAAGAGATGCCCTGCTGCAATGGAGAAAACATTTTTAAGCATCTCTCCTTTAGAGTGAGCAAGATGTTAAGCTTTCTCAGTAGAAGGAGCTGAAAAGACATTGCAGGGGCCTGGCGATGACCTCTCTGCAGCCTTCCCTGTGTGACATCATTGCACTGAAGGCCTCCTGCTCTCACTAGCCCAGTTTCCTCTGGAACCCCCAGCAGGCACCCCTACAACAGGGGCCTCCACACTGTCTGCACGCCCACATCATTGGCTGGTGATCACCTGTGTGTGGGACACCTGCATTCTTCACGGCTCCAGCCTGGGAAAATCTGCAAACATCCAGCGTACTACACTAAACCTTCTACACTAAGGTCTGACCACAGCTATGGGGAGAGGCCTTTCTTCCAAGTTTATCCAACCTCATGTACTCTCCCTCAGTGCGAGAGTGCCATATAATTTCTTTTTATCTTATGAATATCTTATAATCACTTTTTAAATTGGCATTCTCTCCTTCATATTACACTTCTGTTTTACCCACTGTGTGATTTCTGTCTCTTGATTGGACCAAGACTAACAACAAAGGCTGAGCAGAATTCATTAAGGAAAATGACAATTGCTGGTTGAGGCTGTTGGTGGGCAAGGCCACAGGACTTTTGATTGTGCGGTGTTTGGTAGCCTGTGTTGGACCCCTGAGTAGCTTTTACCATTTCACTATTGGACTTGAACTCCTGCAGCTCAGCAGGACTTTGAAACTTGTGGGCTCATGTGACTTTGGCCTGGGCAGGTGACTGCAGTTTCTGACAACTTTGTCCAGATGTGAGTAGCTTTTTAAAAATAGGCAGGATGTGGGCTGAGGGTCCCTTAGCCAAACGGTAAAGACCTTAGGACACAGGCTGCTGTAGCTTGACCTTGAAGCCACAGGTACAGTCTGTGGTCATATCTAAGGCAAGACTGAGGCAGAGTTAGAGGTAAGTATCACTAGACTGGCTACATTCAGGGTTAAGAAAGAAAGAAGAGAGGCTCGCCCTGGATTCCTTCAGGTACTATTAACTTGCAGCAATGGTCTATCACACTGAGGACCGTGTTCAGGAAACAGAGCCTGTCCTGTCCTGCTTTAGGAAATGGGCATTGACATTTTTCTAAATTTCACTGGTATGGAGCCAATGCTGTGATAATTTCTAGCTCTAGAATCTAGTATATGAAGCTCATTAAGAAATGCAGTGTTGAACCAATATATTTTTTATTTTTATTTATTTATTATTTATTTTTTATTATACGTACATGTGGAGTATGACATTGATTTTCAATAATTGTGTACGATGTGTGGTGGTTAGATCAGTATAGTTAGCTTATTCATCATTACAATACACAATCATTCTTTGTGTGCATTGTCCAATTCCTCATTAGCACCTCCCGTCCCCTTTTCCACCTCTAGTTTTCTAAAAGTTCAATGTATTACTGTGATTGTTGTTTCTTTCTTTCTCTTTATCTCTCTTTATTGTTCATTTGTTTATTTTAAAATAACTTTTTTAGTAGGGTTAAGTTTTATTTCAAAGTTTGAACCTGAGGTTTGGTAACACAAGTGGCAAATTAGTTCTACACACAGTTCTGAAGGCAAGAGTTTCAAGAGTGTTTCTCTTTTCCAGAAAATGTTCTTATATTAAATTTAACTAAACTACAGATTTTGTTTCTATTTCCCCAGTTTTCCCACCAATGTGGACATGGAGTTCACGGTAATCGGCAGGTCTTGCCTTGTTTCTTTGGCTCTGACACTTCTGATGAGTTCTACTCAGGCATTTTGTATAATTCCTCTCAACTTGAATTTGCCTGATGGCTTATCATAATTAGATCGGGTCTTTGGTTTTTTGGGAAGAATAATATAGAGGTGCAGTGGTTTTCTTATCCCATCACATTGGAGGTACGTGAACGTCAGCCTCTACCACTCAGGTAGTTTCTGCCAGATTCCTTCACTGGAAAGTTAGTATTTCTTTCCATTCCATGCTGGGTCAGAAGCAAGTCACTCAGTCATGCCGCCAAGAAATTTGAGGTCATATGTTAAAACCACTTCAGTAAATGGAGTTATTTTTAGGTTATACAAATATTCTGTTTTTTTGTTAAAGTTTTGCCCACTAATTTTGGCATGGATCCATGAATCTGGCTGCAGCAGTGATTGCTATGGTGTTGTAATGGTGATTTTCTGTCTCTCTGATTTTTCTGTATTTATTATTTGGAATTTTTTTATAAGAGTATTTGTCCCTTTTTATTATTTATTCATTTATTTAGCCTTTTAATTATGTTACTATGACTCAAGGATGCTTATTTTATTATCTGGTCTATAGTACTGTTTCTTCATGATTTTTTTTGCTGTTTAAATGGTTCCCACTCTGGCCATTGGGAGCTCTTTCAGGTTGGCTGCTGTGTTTTTTGTGGCATGTCCGCATCTTCTATTTGTTTATAAAGTGTTTCATTTTTTGGTACTACAAGGTGATCTGCCTTATCTTGTGTTTTTCCTGCCTTCATCAAGAATCAATCATTTATCTAGAAATCTCTGGTTTCTTTTGAAAGTAAATATGGGCACTGGTTGTGTATGTTGCTCCTGGGGTGTCCTAGGCCTTCTCAGTGGACATAACTAGGAATATTTACATATGTTCTACACCATGTGTACACACGTTATCATAATTATCTACCTGTGTCCATCAAATCTATCATCTATCTACTGATTTCTTATCTATCTACCCACCTACCTATTATTATCTATCTCTTTATTTATGTAGGCATCCTGTCTCTATTAAAATAAACATGCTTTCCTACTCTGATCTAGCACCACCTTCTTGCTTATCTACAAGCTCTTCCTCTGACAGTGAAAGACTTGCTCCCATTATCTACAATTTAGTTGTTTGTTCAATCCTGTTATACATATAAAGTAGTTTCAGAGCTGCTACTCAGTACCTCTGAGAGAAACAAATTTTCCAATTAGAGAAGAGTGGTTATGCGCAGTTCTTTTCATCACTAGTCTGAAACTATTCACTTACAATACTGTTTTTCAAAGTTACTTAGGTCAGCTCCTTTTTCCTTCAGTGAGGTTATGACATAAGTTATTAATATGGTAAGTTCATTTGTCACAGTCTGTATTCCATTGTGGGATACAGACAACCTTCCAGTCATTTTTTTAAAAATCTGCATATAGTAATGTTCGTTGTTTGTGGTGTATAGTTGTGTGGATTTTGACAAATGCATAAAATTGGTTATCCACCAACCCAGTACCATGCCGAACAGTTCCTTCAACCTAAAATTCCTGACCAATTCATTTTGGATGACCTATATACCCAACCTTGTGAGAAACAGCCCAGGCCACAGCTGTGGAAGGAACCCTTCCTCCACCCCAGCATCAGGAACTTATTTGGCTGAGAATGAGAAGACCACGGAATTGAGGAGGTCTTGAGCATCTTTGAACTTTTAACAGACACGGACAGGTGCTTTGTCATTGAACTTAATTCTCTTGTAATTTTATGTCTTTGGATTTAACCTAACTTAAAGGACATTTAATTTTCAACATTTTTTTTTTCCTTAAAAATTGATAGAAGGAGTTTATACTTGAATTTGGGCTACCTTTGTGTTGTTAGCGTATTTATTGGGGTGCTTTTTACTGATGTTATCTTGCCATCTCATTTCTGAAGTGCTGATGTGGCTGGACACAGTTTGGGATGGGACACAGACTAGGAGTGGATATTCCCACGGGGATGCAAGGTGGTTTCGAGGCTAGTGTAGGCACCACGCTGCTCACGAGCATTGTGAAATGATACCCCACAGAACTGCATTTGGATCTTGTGTTTTGAGATGGAGCAACATTCATTAGAGTAACATTTTTCCTCTCTTTCCCCTCCCTTATTCTCCCTCATTCTTTTGACTTTTTTCCTCCTTAGGAAACATGAACTTTTTTGAGGAAGGGGAACTGGGAAGACACGCTTCTATACCTCTCTCTTCTGATTCCTCTGTCCTTGGGTTAACTAAACTTGGGCCCCTGTATTTGAGACCTTCCACTTTTCAGTGCCGCCTGTGGTAAGGTGGGTAAATGGCATTAATTCTAGATTTCTGCTTTTGGAAACAAATGGTGGCTACAGACTTAAACCACGTTTACAGCTCCTCTGACAGGCATAGAGCTCACTGTTTCTTTCCATCTCTTGAGTAATCTGTCTTTTTCATATGGTTTTTAACTCTGGCGTAACATCATGGGCAAAGATGAAGGGAAGCAGTAGTTATTAAAGTTCTGTTCTCTATCAAGCTCTATAAAATGCTACACATTTTATAGAAGCTCAGTTTATTTAATCATTGTGAACAACATTTTTACCCTCTGGTACTATGTCAGCTTTGATTTGCCCTCTTCTGGGTAAGATCCTGAGATGAGGATTTAAGCATAGCAATTGATATGGGATGGGGTCCCAGGAAGCACTCTGAGGCAATGGGAGAAAAAGACAAGAAAGGGTGGAAAGGCAGTAAATCATGCAGCACAGAGGGAGCTCCCAGCATGGACTCCAGGGGCAGAATTCCACTAGGCGCCTGCAGATAGACCACCTGGAACAGGCCTCAGAGCTGTCCCCAGCGAGGGAATGAAGGTATTCAGTCACCAGCAACCACCTCTCCTTTTTCGAGGTCGCTCCTGGTGCATGAATGCCTGGTGCTTTCAGCCTGCGCTGCCCACAGATTGAGAGGCTCTTCAGCCTGAGCAAGTACCCAGCTGGGCAGCACTGGGAGCTGGAGGTGCATCTGAGATGACTCCCAGGGATGTCCAAGGGCATGTGGGTGGGATCTTCACAGGGTCTGCTCCAAGTGCTATTTGTGTTTCATTGATGAGGAAACTGAGTCCAACCCAAATTGCTTGTGTAACTTTTCTGAAATCACAGAGCTGATAAGAGGCTGAGTCTTTCCAGGCAGATCTGCCGGAGGCTCACCCCACATCTTTTCTGCTGTCTGTGAGCTGTCCTTCATCTCTGTCACCGCACTTGCTGCTGGGCCCTCCAGAGAAAGGGTGTGGCTGTGGCTCCTGGTGAAGAAACACTGTATAAGGAGATGGAAATCAAGAGACCTCAGAAACCGGATGCAGCTGATCATGGAGACCATGATCTACAAAAAAATCAGCTCAGTCTGCACCAGGTGAATATCTAGGAAAATCCTAATTGAACTCTAACCATTTCTCTTAATTAAAGCTGGCTTGAAGGAATGTCAGTAGAGACAGCTGTGAAGTCACTGGCTTGACAGTCTGGATGGTTTTGAGCAGTCTGGGCACACTCCTTTCTTTAGGCCTTCAGCATCCAGCCAAGAGCTGATATGGTGAGGAGTGGTCTCCACCCACAGCCACGTCAGAAAGTCAGGGCAGTGAGAAAGCATGCACTTCCAGCGGCCCAAGTGCTTCACTGGGAAGGTGATGAAGAGGCCTGGAGTCCCAGTGTGGCGAGCCCCAAGGGTCAGGGGCTGAGCCTGGGCCGTCGCCCCCCTCCTGCTGATGACTTTCAAAGGTCACCTCTGACTGCCAGGTCTCACCCTGTCAGAACGGAAAAAATGCCATCTTGCAGACATATCTCATTTAAAAATACGCCACCTCGAGATGTGATTCCTGGAGATGAACGTTTACGGTGATCGGCTATCATTTGCCAAAGCCGACCGAGGACCCATGGCGTGAACCATGGCGTGGAGACAGGGGGCTGACTCTATGACTGGGCATCCAACACACCTCTGGGTAAGAATGAGGGGACTTAAGTGACACTCACTAGCAAAGGTCAGAAGGAGACACTGGCATGAATTCACAGGGAGAACAGGAGCCTGTCTATGGCTTTCATTGTCAGATGAGATCCACCATTTTTCACAAGCATTTTTTTTTTTAACCAAATAATAAAATATCCATATTGGGAAATACAAAGGAAAAGAAAGAAAATAAATAAAAATCAAGTTAATCTGGTCACTTTGTATTAAAATTCATATATACACACATATATCCCTATATATAAACATATACAATCATACATATATGATACATAAATAAAATATGTTTATTTGTATAGATATTTATGTATATAATTATGTATATTATGTTCCCATCTCATATATTCATACATAAAAATTTTTTTAATCCTGATAGCAGGATGTACATAAGTTTTATAATGTTACTTTTTCACTCAGTTATGTGTATTTTTTCCCTTAATTTTGTATTAGATGTTTAGTATATTCCTATATTATTTGTGTACAATTAAGATTATGCCTTATGGTAGGAGAGGTTCTGTTTTCTGATAATAGCCAACTTTAAGTCTTCTCATACTGTTATATTTCTTTTAAATTTTCCTGCATTTTACCTTTTTTCTTATTACATCCTTTTTTTTTTTTTTTGATGGTTGGATATAGAAGACGCCTTTATTAATTATACCCTGAAGATCAGAATCCCATTCATATCCAGTGACTGAACATCAGCCCTTTGCTGACTTTAGGATTAGTTAGTTCATAGACACAGGGGATTTTCTCAAAGGGCAGGCAGGGAATACATGAGAAAAGTTCAGAACTAGAATCAGCTTCCACAAGTGTACGTGGTGAGCATGTCTAAGATCTTTATCTACCATCTGCACTTTTTCATATGCCCTTGCATGTTCCAAGCTTATATGATAACTTCTGAAATAGCAGGTCACATACACACATCATATATTTATATACTGGTGTAAGCCCTTAGATTACAGGCCGAGGAAAGCCTGGGTCAGCAGCTCCTTCGTTTGAAAGTCTTCGTATTTAACCTGTAGACAGTACAGATATCACCTGGATAGGAACTTGCACAATGATTGCATGACCATATTTTTCTTTTCCAATGATTTGAATATATGAGGGTACTTCAGAAAAATTGCAGAAAATAGAATTAAAAGATAATATGAATCTTTCCATGAAATTTTTGAAGTGTCCTTGTATTATATTGGGGCATTTTGTTACTCATTGCTTATAATCATGTGTTCAACTACTTCTCCCTAGTTACTAGCTGGTAGAGGAAAACAGTAGCTATTAAATTCATATGTATAAAATAAAGCTTTAATTTGCTTCTGCTGTCTCCTTCCTTTCTTATACAAAAAAGTTTTTAAAAAATTTAATCTAGTTTTTAAATCTATATTTTAATAATGTCATCCAAATATTATGTTATTGATATTAGGTTATTTTTGACTTTTTCATTGTGAAAGTATATTAAGCATTTGCTTAAATTTAGGTCTTTTTGTTATCTGATGTATTTCCTTCGTAACATATGGCCCTCTCACCACACCTTCTATTTGTGAGTTCATATCTCATTCATCCATCAGTCAGCTACAGTACAAGTTCACATAAGAGCGTGAGTATGTGAGAAGAATTTTTTCAAAGAACATTGATATATATAGTTTTTCTTTCTTATTTTCCTAATTCAGCAACTTGGCTTGGTATTGAAATATTTGGTAATGTACTCTATGCAAAGCTCTCTATATGTTATTTCACTATTACTCAGTCATTTTGCATTTTTAGATAAAAATCTAAAACTCTTGGACTTATCTTTTCAGTAAAATTGAAATTCAATACGTTTGGGTTTTATTCATGGATTTGGGGGTTTTTAGGTAAGTTAATTTTTAAATTTAGAGCATGAAGCCTTGAGAGGACACTTGTCTTTCTTATTTATCTCATGAGTTCTACGACTTCTAATTATGTTCTTTAGTCAGGTAATTCCCATCCCAAATGTGGAAGAGCTTTGTTATCTTCTAAGATTCATATTTTTTCTTTACATATTTTATTTTATTTTTTAATAGTGGTAATGCCTTTTATCTCACTGACTGGCTTTTATAGAAGCTTATCTACTTTTCTCTGCCTTTTCTCCACATTTTAAGTTGGAGATGATCCTTTTGATCCTATGAAAGTATTTTAATCTCAGAATGTGGATTCACCTGAACTTCTTTTTTCAGTTCATGTTTTTTTCTTGTTTATTTCTTGGCAGAATTTAACCAAGAATTTTGCCTGAATTTATTCTTGGTACCTTACCTTTACCCTTGACCAGCTCTGTGTTTGCTCCAGCTTTTGTAAGCCATGACCCCACCTCTCAGCTTTCTGAGGATAGAGACTTGTCTAATTAATCAACTCTACTAGTCACCAATGTTCTCTTCTAATATACGATGCTGTTCTACAGATACACTGTAGTTTTACATTTCAATGTGTAAAATGCACAAGTGAATTCCAGAAAATACCAGATCCGAATGCTAGAAATGGATTTTCAGAGGTGTATTAGACACTAATGAAGCCATATAGAAAAATGAATATTTACTGCTCAGAACTGTTGATTTAAAAAAATGGGATTGATGAAACTCTACAACTTTCATTCAAAATAACAGCTATCTATAAATGATATGGCAAAAACTAAGGGTCTATTTCCAGGTTTTTATGAGATTTATAAATCAGACTTATGAAAATGTTATTACTTCCACCATATCTTTAATCTTCATATATTTTTCTCCCTGAATAGTCTGATAAGACCCATGAAAGTAATATGAGTTCTTCAAGGGGCAAATATTTGAGGAAGTTATTAATATTAAATAAAACATTTTCCAAGTGTGTCATCAAGATATGTAATCAAGAGAATAACATTGGATTTAATATTCTCCGTCCCAGTCTCTGTAGGCATTATTGATCAAATCTCTATGTGGGATTTTATATTAGTGAATTTGGATGAATGATGGTCTGGGTTTTTCATGCTGCATCTGATATTTTAGTGTTTTTATTAGAACTTGATGGAATGTATTCCACAGTTACTTCAGTTGATTAATCCATTTTACTCATGAAGTTACATTTGAGTTCAATTTCTTTGGAACAATTCCCTATTTCACTGGCTGCAGTGGCCTGCTAATTCCAACTACTCCATCAAATGTAGAAATGCCCATTGGGAACTATAGAAATTGAAGACAGAATGGTTTAGGTGAGTTACCAGGACTCACACCATCGGGCTGTGTGTCTTGATAAAGCATGCCAAGTGAATTCCCTGCATTCCAGTGAATTCGTGATGTATAATGTTGAGACTTCCATTTAAAAAGTTACATATACTTACATGTCAGTTTGTTAATTTTTTCAATTAAAAATTGAAAAAATTAACTGGTGACCATCTTTTTTGTGACCTACCTAGCCAATACAGGCTCTCCTTGGAGGTAAAATACACAGAGAGAAAATTACTGAGGAGCTTGTTTGGTGAGTATGTATTCTAAGCAAAAAAGGTTATTTTTACATGGTTTAAAGATTTATAGCATCACATTATGAAAACTTTTATGTAACGATATCCTCAACATTGATATCAAAACAGAGGGGACATTGGTGGCTGATTTTTAAGAGCAACATCTTCCCAAGACAGCACCTGTAAGGGATGCCTCCATGACAAGTGTCTTATTTTCCAAGCTGATAATATCTTTGCTTTTAACTGGCTTATTACCTTTCCACATTTGTCAGTGAGATTTTGTGCTAGTCTTGCTCTGACCTCTAAACGCCTCTGTTTTCATAAGCCAAGTGTAAATATTTATGATTTGAATATTTGCATGTTGTTCACTTAGCAGAAACAAATCTTATCTTCCTGATTTCTGAGTTGTTGGGAGGTGTATGTATGCATGAGCCCGTGCAAACTGGAGCCGGAGAGTGGATTGTCATCCCTTCAACATATGTCTGTCAATATAACTGCAGAAACTAATATTTTATAAACTGAAGTCCATTCAGCAAACTTATCATCATATATCAATACTTCCTATGTGATTTTTCACATACTTACAACATGAATTGATTTTATTCATTTACTTAATTGCCACATATTTATTGGACCTCATAATCAGTATGAGAGAAATATTGAACAGCAATGGATAAATCAATGCATTTTAAATGTCTTCCTTTAAACATTTTGTCTTGTGGTTAGGCATTTAAATTTCAAAATTCATAAATAGTCTTATTCGCTGAAGATTTCATTGAAAGTTAAGTATGAACACAAGAAAAACGTACGGGGAAATCCAACTCCTGACCATCTTATTATTTTCTCTTCTCTAAATGCAAACACTCTTTTCCTTAATAAATTCTATCTAAACATTTTCCAATGTCCTCCTAATTTATGAACTTGACATGAAGGAAAATTGACAATATAACAGTGTAAATTTTCATGGGTTTAGTTTTTATAAACAACTCTCTTTTTAAATTAAAACATCATTTGTTGGATTTACTCACAGACATACATATATATGTACAAATACAAATATCCGTATTATGTACATATATATACAAATACATATATATGTAGTATGATATTATTAAAACCTATTTCTTGGTTTTATTAAATTAAGGATTATTCAAAGTTCTCTTTCTCCAGTGAAACTTTGCTTTTCCAAGAGTGTCATATTTACTCTGATAAACAACCCAGGAGCTCCTCTGACCTTTAGTTTAAAGTGTATCTAAAATGACATCACAGGTCCTTAATGCTCCTGAAATCCTCCGTTACCCTTGTAAGTCTGGTACGTTTCTCCCACGCCATGGCTCAGCACACCTCCCGTGCTCTTTGCTTTCCCTGTAGGTGCTCATGCTGCTCTCTCCCACGTGCATCCTCTAGGAGCTGTTATGGAAGTAGGGAATAACCTGCAGTTTGAGCATTTGCATCCTAAATTATACTTTTTATTGCTCGGAACTACCTGGCACTTACAATATGCAGGCACTTAAAGATAAGAAAATCTAATGCAGTAGTGCAACATAGCAACATTCTGCATTTCTCTCTCTGTTTCTGTCTCTTTTCTATCTCTCTCTCTCTCTGTGTGTGTGTGTGTGTGTGTGTGTGGAAAGGGGAGTTTTTTTTCACTCAAATATTAATTGAATGGAATGCATCTTAACAATGTATACCTTGTTACATATTTTCAGGATACTTTGGTAATCCAGACAGTTGAATCAAACACAGAAACAAACCTATTAGATCTAGCAATGTGTGGAGATTGGAGCAGTCAAATAGATTATGTCAAGAGGTGAGCCTTCTCATAAATGCATATCTTTTGAGAAATGGTTCTAGTCCACTGGGAGCATTGGTGAAGACAATGGAGGACTCTAGAGTTGAAAGAATTTATATGCGGTCTTGTTATCAAAGAGGGATTTACTCTTCAGAAATATGCAAATGCATTATTGGAGTTCAATATGATGCTTTGTCCTAAAATCAATAACGAATGGGAATAAGGAGCAATTGAGGACAAACACCAAGATGTCATTCCACAAAGCTCTCCATCCAGCCTTAGTACACCAAAGTTAGTCCTGGGCATTGCTCTTAGACATTGGTTTATATCCAGTTTTGAGATTTTTGTCATTTCATCTTTGACTAAGGACGGGTCTTAGAACTTAGAAGAGTGGAGGGTGTTTGGGTTTCACTGAGTGCACAGAAAATGAAGTAGAACAGAGACTCCACCACAGGCTGTGCAAAGACTTTCTGCACAGGGCAGGGCTACGAAACCAGACAAGAAAGGCCTAGGGTACTGGTCATATGTTTTTGATGTTTTCTAATTTCACACTTCTATGCAATCACACCTTTTTAAAATACAGTGCACCCTGTAGGCTCCACACAATGTAAATGGATTTTGATGATGATAATGATGATGACTGAGATGATCACACCCTTGTTCCAAAATTAGAAGAAAATGAATGCATTTATTAAGAGTACATGGTAGAACTGTTTTCCTTTGAGAAAAATAGTGAACCCACTGCTATATGTTTGCATATTTTTAAACCAAAAGGCTGAACTACTAAAAGGTCCTACATGCTAATGTCCCATATCCCTGCCAACCATCCTCTGTTCTCTTTAATCACTGTGTCATATTTTTAATTCTTCTGAGTTATATTGATGCATCACTACACTTTATAGAACTTCTTTGCTATAAACATATAATATGAACTGGAAAGTAATGTATTTTTGGAATTGTTTCTGACATGCATAAAATGTGTAGTTTGGCAAATTAATTTTTTATAATTTTAGATTTGCCCAAATCTAAACACCTGGACAAATGAAAGCCTCTTTCCTTTTTAGGGATGGAAAGAGGGCAAAATAAAAACAGTGCTGAGGTAGTCTCCCCCTCTACATTCACAATACTATTTTATTGTAATTTTACATAGTTTTCCTCCTTTTACATTTTTAGCTTATCAGCCGTTCTCCTGTGTTACCCAGTACAGTCCCTTGCCCTTTCCTCCCTCCACCTGCTTTTTGTATCCAGTGTGTATAATTCTGATCCACCTGCCACACATTTGTTCTCATACATGGTCATACATTTACAATGCCTAGTGGTGTGGTTGTGTTTAAGTTTACACTAATTGTCCTATCTCGTGAATGTAATTCTCTTATTTTTTCACTCAATATTATGTTTTTCAGAACATTCGTTTCTTACACATTCTATGGGCAGCCTTAGTTCTTTCCTCTGAATGGTGCACCTACTGTGTATGTATGTATCACATTTAACTTGTTCCTTCACTATGATAAAGGCACACATTTTCCAAAAGTTTTGCCCACAAATAGCACAGTGGTAAACATCCTCTACATGACTGTGCATCTGTGAGCAAGAGTTCATCTAGAGTTTACACCAAGTAATGTGTATGTATTTGTGTAAAGCTATAAACACGTAGAATGGAAGGATACACCAAATTCAGGAGGTGTTTCTTTTGATGAGGAATAAAGGTTAATCTAACTGAAAGAATGAACAAGAGACAACTTATCTAAATATGTTTCAACTTTAATAAAAATATCTGAAACAAAATAGTACAATGTGAAACAAAATAGTACAATGTGAACAAGTATAATTTCTTAGGAGTATGTACATAAACTTTTGGCATATTATTTTAGGTACCTTTATGTATTTTTAAAGTTAAAATACTTATTACTTCCATCAAGAAATGTACAACCTGTTAGGAGACACAGCAAAAATTTACAGTATCACAAAACATAATAATAAGTTCTAGAGTTGAAATACGCCCAACACATATTACTTATGTGTATAAGAAATATAGAGGAGGGGGGTCCTAAAACAAAATGCATAAGTAAAAATATACTCCCAGATAGTATTATGTTTATGTGAATTCTGGATGGTTGAGTACTTCTGTGCTAGGCATACGGGAAAATTTTGGGGAAAGGTAACAAGTTGTGAAAAGTATAGAATTTTGGAATTTTTACCAAACAGATGGGAAATATTTTGCATCTTTGAACAAATTTTCGTGATGTGATAGAGGTGAGGTGAGACTGGGAGTTCAGCCGGGAGGGCTGCTGTCAGGTTGTCAGCCGACAGTAGAGCTAGCCAATATGTATTTACTCAGTGGGCCAATTAAAGGAGTACGATGCTAAGAGAAGTGAATTTTAGAAAGACAATTATCTCATGTCAAGAAACTCTTAGACAATCCTGTCTCTCAGATCAAGATACTCAGCAATAACCTTTTAACAGAATTTACTATGGCTGCAAAATTGTGTGCGTGTTCAACTCCCATTAATTGTGGCGTAGTATCTCCACAAGTGTTGGGCCTTTCCAGTCCCAAAAGAAACAATAATGGATGGGAAGGAAAGAAGTGTTCTTTATCTGAGTGTGACATGTTGGTCTCTGCCCTGAGAAATCATGCATTCTGCTAATTTTCTTCTGTGAGAAAAAAAGAACCTGACACGGGGCTCCAATGGAGAAAGAAAATATCAGTGGTCTTATCTTACTCATCCAGAATGGCTACAAATGAGGAACGACCAGGTCATGTGTTGAAGCTTAAACATGCATGAAGCTTTCTATGACCACCTTTCCTACTATGAGTCTTTACTGTTGAGAACTTTGAGTTAAATTAGAAAGAAAGCTCATCCCTCCTAGATGAGAGGACCCCAGGTATAGTATTTATTAACTGTTTCTATCTTGAGTAAAATATGCAAGGTTTTTTTTTGAATAAAATAAATATTGGGAATGTATATCTTCTATAATTCTGACTCCTTTGGTCAAAACTGTATAAATTAAATAATTACTTAACACTTGATAAGGAAAAAGAAATTACCCCCAATATTTGACAAACCATCCTATATTAACACTATTAAGATGGCGAACTGAAGGATTTGTTCTCTTCTTAGAAGGCCACATACATTTCCTTGGAGAGAAAAATATCAGCCAAATGCAATTAGTGGTATTTAGGGAGAGCAGTAACCCCTCAAAACCAAGTGTGCCCCTAGCAGTATTTCACATCCTGATATAGCAGAATTCCAGAGCAGCAAAATGAAAGATGAGCTGAGGTTCTTCAATAGGAGAATAGAGGATGTGTCAAATCTGGGTAACTCCCCTGTTACCCCTGTCTCTGTTATCCTCTGCCTGCATTGCAAACTATCCCAGAATTTAAACAAGAAAATTTCTCTAATATTTTGTGGTTTAAGATTCCAAGCAAAGCTCAACTAGGCAATTGTACTCCATGTAGTGTCAACTGGAGTCACTTGATGTATGCAGCTGGTATCTGGACTTGACTGTAGGATCCAAGATGACTGGGACAGCTGGGAGGCTGGGCTCAGCTGGGCTCCTCTCATTCCCCACAGGCCCTTCACGTGGGGTACTTGGGCTTCTTTCATGGCAGCTCAGGCATCCACGAAACCAAGACAAAGCAGCCAGTCTGCTCAGTGCCCAGGTTTCAAACTAGTATAGCATCCATTATATGCCCTCGGCCCAAGCAGTCACAGAGAAACACCAATTCAAAGAGAGGTGGATAAACCACACCCCTCAATAGGAAGAGTGTCAGATAATATGTGAGCAGCTTCAATCTGCCCTGGACCCATGAGTCAGAAGTGAAAATGGATCTTCCTCAGTCTGGAAGCCGAGTTTGCACTTGTGAGGCAGAGAAGTGTCCTAGTGGCTAGCAAAGCTGGAGGGGACAGTATAGACTAGCTTCCTGGGCACCTGAATCAGAATCATGCTTGTCCCTTATCTAAATCACCTCAAACACAGTGGAGAACAAAAGTCCCCAGAACCCCTGTGTTTTTTCCTCCTTCAAAGTGTGGAGGGCAGCTGGGGTAAAGAAAGGAAGAGCTTCAGGGAGGCCCAGCTGCAGAGGTGAGCTCATGTTCATGACTCTGCACCAGGACGGGCGTTCACCAACTCAACCCCACGGGTCTTATCCTCTGTGCTTTAATTCAATAGTGAACAAGCTTTCAGAAATACGGATCTACTCCAAGACATAGGGAGGTCATTTCATCCACGTGTCTGGAATAGGCCATCATTAGCAAGAGTTAGAAATAGAGTTAACATAATTAAACAATAAAGTAAGATGTTTATTTAAAAACAGCAGGATTTTCTGAATAGGAGAGTGGACAGTGTCGAACAAATTCTGATGCTAAGATTTGAAGCTAAGTAATTGTCTCAGAACGCAGTTCAATAGTCAAATGTTGAAAAATATGGACTGAAGATTCATAACAGTCAGAAAAAAGTTCCAGAAGGAAAAAAATAGAGTGAATAATGGACAACAAATGGCATAAGAAATAATATCTAATTATTTACCAGGGCTATTTGAAAGGGGTTTAACAATTTCTGGATAGAATACATTAAAAGAAACTTGTACCTAAACAAATTGTAGATAAACTTCAGAATGTCAATTATAAAGAAATATTTTTAAACTCAACAGTGAGAGAATAAACAGGCTGGCTAAGGAACAGGAATCACACTGGTGTGCACAGGCTGCTGACACAGAGACTGAGGGTACAGTCAAATGCCAGTCATCGGGGTGTGATCCCAGCCCTACCACTGACCATCTGTGCACTGCTGGGAAGTTTACTTTCTGTGCTCCAGTTTTCTCATCTGTAAAATGAGGATAACAACTATTTGCCATGCTCGGCAGCTGGGATCAATAAATTAGGTGGTATTCATAAAATCATTAGGACAGTGCCTGGTACACAGCATCAGTTTGTTCTCACTGCCATTTTCTTATATTTTCAGCAATACCACGTGTAAGAGGACTATGAAGCAATGTTTCAGAAGTGTTTGACAAAATCAGTGTTTAATCCAGAACAGCTGGATAATCACTGAAATCTGGAGATAAAATATATTTCTAAGAACTATATTTACATGTACTTAGATGTATATTTCAATTTTTTGAGTTCTTAGATGTATATTTCAATATGTATATTGAAAGAGAATTTGTAGTTGACAAGCTACAGATGTATATTTCCATACATCTAAAAACTCAAAAGCTTGTCAACTGCAGCTTCTCTTTCAATGAACTAGTGAAGGTGCACTTCATCAGAGAAAAATAATGAGTCTATGCAGAGTACTGGAATGCACATTTTTAGTTAAAAAAACTAAAATTCCTAATGTTAGTTATCATTAAGAAAGGTTGAGGAGAATAGTGAATACAGGAGGATATAAAATAATGCTATCTTTTATTTTTATTCTGCAATAAAAGAACTGTAATTTGTTTTAAAATAGATATTTCCTGATACCTTAAAAATGACCTAAATCTTCTGGTTAGAATAGAAAAAAACTAATAAATCAATACCATAAAAGAAAATCCACCATTAAAAAAGCACCAAGATATTTTATAAGTGACATACTTAAAAGATAGATAATTCTCATTGAAATTGTTCGGCACACACAAAATAACCTCTAATTGTGATATGCAGAGTCTAGAGTAACTGCTGTCATATTCAGAACAAGACAATTTATAAAAAGAAAACTTCAGGAAAACATCACAAAAACACAGATATGCCAAAAATTAAAACGAATGACAGAATTCTTTATTTTTCTACATATTAAAGATAAAAAGCCAATAGGTGTATATTAGTAAGTAATTATGCTTTATCATCACAAAATAGGTCAATGTAATTCATTACATTAAGAAATGAAGTAAGAATAAAAATATCAATGGCCATATAGTTGCATTAAAAGTATTTAAAAGCTTAAATAAACATTAATTTTAAAAAGTCTTGCCACCCAAGGGAAAAGAGTAAATATCCTTGATATTTTAAGACCAGTGACTAGAAAATATAGAAAATATCATAGTTACTTACAAAATATTAGATGCAGTCCCATTATTGTCAGAAAAAAATTAAGAATTAATACTATCAAAAGTAATTTTAATACTGTATTGGTGGTCCTTGTTAAAGTAATTGGTGAAGATAAAAAGGCTAAGATGTAGAGGAGATATTACTGGTGCCACTCCTGGATATAAAAGACAATCATAATTTCGTTCCTTTTGGAAGTTAAATGTGGCATGGTTGCTTGCCTGTTGGCCACTAAAACTCAGTAGAAGTGATTTGTCTCACTTCTTTGAATATGAAAATTAAGAGCCAGTGTACAATTTGTGACATTCTCTTGTCTTCTTGCATGTCAAATGTAGACACGTGTTTTAAGATGATGATAAACCGAGAGTGAAGAAGCCTGAATTAGGAGACACCACATATTTGGATGAATAATAAATAAACTTTTGTTGTTAATTGCAGGGAGCTTGGAGTCATTTGATACTACAGAAAAATTTTATTTAACCTGACTAATGTAAAATGCCTAAAAACTGGAAGGAAAAGCCATGCTGCACTATATGAAAGAATTATGATTATGCATGTAAGAAAGAGAAAATGAAATGAGACAGAAATAACAAGTGCAGTGAATAGAAAATAGCCACAAACATGGCAGATATTTAGCCAACGATACAAAAATTATTTTAAATATGAATGGTCCAGATAAATTAATTAAAATGTAGAGGCTGTTTGAGTGCATAAAAGCACAAGACCCAATCACAGCTTGTTTACAAGAAGCCCACTTCTAATATAAAGATACTGATTAAAAGAAAAAGGATAGAGAAATAGACTATATTAATATTAACCACAGAAAAGTGAGACTAGCTATGCTAATTTCAGACAGAGCAAACTTCAGAACAAAAAATTATCAGGATGAATAAGGTAAGTACAGAATGATAAGGGATCCAATTCTCTAAGAAGCTATAACAGTCCTTACCGTGTATGTACCACACAGCATCAAAATACGTGAAGCCAAAGCTAAAAGGATGAAAACAAAAAGTAGACAAATCCACTATTATAGTTGGAGATTTTAACACTTCTTTTAGAAATTGATAGATAAGGGAGGCAGAAAATCAGCAAAGATATACTCGACCTCAACAGCATCATCAATAAACAATATCTAATTGATATATATATAGAATACTCTACCCAACCATAACAAAATATGTATTCTTATCAAGCTCACTTGGCAGATTCACCAGAATCAGCCACATACTGGCTGCAAAAAACAACTTTAACAAATTTAAAAGGACAGAAATCATACAAGCATATTCTCAGATCACAACAGTATTAAACTAAAAATTAATAACAGAAATTTAGCTGGAAAATCCCCAAATAATTGAAGATTAAACAACATATTTTATATATCAAATTAGTGAAAAAAGAATTGTGAAGAGAAATCACAAATATTTTTAAGTAAATAAAAATAAAACTACAACTACAAGTTCATGGGATGCAATAAAAGCAGTGAGTAGAGGAAATGTCACAGCATTGAATGCAGATATTAGAAAGAAGAAATACCTAAATCAATCATCTAAATTTTACCCTAGGAAACTTGAGAAAAAAGAGCAATTTAACCCTGAAGAAGTGTACAAAAATAATAAAAATTACAGCAGAAATCAGTGACATTGAAGACAGGATATCAACAGAGAACTCAATAAAACTAAGAGCTGGTTATTTGAAAAGATTAATAAAATTGACAAATCTCTAGTGAGTCCATGCAAGAAAAAAGTGAGAGGATACAAATGACTAAAATCAGAAATTAAAAAAGGGTCACCAGGGCCGGCCCCGTGGCTCACTCAGGAGAGTGGTAGCACCAAGGCCACAGGTTCGGATCCTATATAGGGATGGCCGGTGCGCTCACTGGTTGAGCATGGTGCAGACTGCACTGTGCAAAGGGTTGCAATCCCCTTACTGGTCAAAAATAAATAAATAAATAAATAAATAAAAATTTTAAAAAGGGTCACAAATACTTATACAATAACATTAAAAAAATAATAAAAGGATATTACGGATAATTCTATGTCCACATATTTGATAACTTAGATGAAATGGACCAAGTCCTTGAAAAACACAGGCTAACCAAACTAATGTAAGGAACAATAAACAAACATAATAGACCTATAACTATTAAAAAATTTTAAAGTGGCCAGCCCCATGGCGCACTCTGGAGAGTGCGGCGCTTGAGAGCACAGTGGCGCTCCCGCCACGGGTTCGGATCCTATATAGGGATGGCCGGTGAGCTTACTGGCTGAGCGTGGTGTGGGCGACACCAAGCCAAGGGTTGTAATCCCCTTACTGGTCACAAAAAAGACAAAAAAAAAAAAAAAAGAAGAAACAATACCACTTGCCACAGTCTCTTGTAGAAAGTAAAAGCAGAATGAACACTTCCTAAGACATTCCATGCTGCCAGCATTACCCTAAAAATAAAACCAAATAAAGACATTCATTACAACAAAGGAGAACTCCTGACCACTATTGCTCATAAACTTAGATGTAAATATCCTCAACAAAATATCAAAATGAATAAAACAATGCATAAAAAGGTTTATAGACTGAAACCAATTGAGATTAATTCCAGGCATGTGAGGCTGTATAGACATTTAGAAGTCAATTAGTGTAATCCATGATATCAATAGACTAAACAAGAAATATCAAATAATAATATCACCTGATGCAGAATAAGCATCTGACACAATCCAATTCCTGTTTATGATACAACCTCTCAGCACACCAAGAATGAAGGAAAACTTTCTCAAATTTGTGAGAAATATCTACAAAAAACCTACAGCTACCTTCTTACTACATTGGGAAAACTGGATTCTTTACAAGGTAAAAATGTCTCCTCTTGCCATTTATACTTAACATCGTACTCAGAAAACTAGCTAAAATGATAAGACAATGAAAGGATATAAAAAATATACATTTGGGGCCGGCCCGGTGGCGCACTGGATAGTGCGCCGCTTGGGAAGC
>NW_007728855.1:68799-95514 GCF_000696425.1 Galeopterus variegatus | reverse complement strand
AAAAAAAACAAAAGAGAAAAAATATATATATATATATATATACATTTGGATGACATAAATATTCTTTTATTTGCAGATGAAATATTATGTAGAAAATCTCAAAGAAGCAATTAAAAATTTAGAACTAAGATGTGATTTTGTCAACATCTAAAATACAAGGTTAATATTCAAAAGGCAACTGCTTTGCTTTATACCAGCAATAAAAACTTTTAACTTGAAATTACAAACACATACTATTTAAATGAATATAAAAAATGAGAACCTTAAAATCAACAGTTAAAACTATGAGAAGATTCATACAAGCCTCATGATGATCATAAAGAACAGAAAATCCATTGTTGATAAGCCAAAAAATAAAAATAAGAGAGAGAGAAAGAAATCATACCAAACCACTTCAAAAAATGTCATCAAATAACCAAAGAAGATAGCAAGAGAAGAAAAAAGTAACAAAAGATCTGCAAAACAGACAGAAAATGATTTTTAAAATGGCAATAGTAAGTCCTTACTTATTAATAATTACTTTAAATGTAAATAAATTAAACTCCCCCAATAAAAAGATATAAAGGGGCTGAATGGATTAAAAAAAGGTAAAACAAGATTCAGTGATGTACTGACTACAAGAGACTCAGTTTAGATATAAGGACACACATAGATTGAAGCCAAAGGATAGAAAAAGATATTCCATGCAAATGTTAACCCAAAGAGAGTGTGGGTGGTTAAACTTACATCAAACAATATAGAATTTAAGTCAAAAAGTGCCACTAAAGACAAATAAGGTCATTATATAATGATAAAATTTCAAATCAACAAGGAATATAACAGTCATAAACTTATATGTGCCAAACATCAAACAACCTTAATATATATTTTATATAGAAATAATATATATTATTAAATATTATATATATATATATAAATATATAAAACCAGACAGATCTGAATGGAGAAATTGACAATAATACAATAATCCTAAGAAACTTCGTTACCGGCCTTTCAATAATGGATAGAATATCCAGACAGAAAATTGCTAAGGAAACAGCTGAGTTGAATGATACTATGAACCAAATGAACTTAACAGACATATACAGAAATTTCCACCAGTAGCAGCAGAATACACATTCTTCTGTAGGGCACACAGAACTTTCTCCAGGATAAGTCACCTGTTAAAACAAGTATTAACAAATTTAAGAAGATTGAAATTATGCTAACTATCTTCACAGACCACAATGGAATGAAATTAGAAGGCAATAAAAGAAGGGCCGGCCCGGTGGCGCACTGCTACAGTGCGCTGCTTGAGAGCGCGACGGCGCTCCCGCCGAGTGTTCGGATCCCACATCCAGACCGGTTCCCGCTCACTGGCTGAGCGAGGGGCGGGCGCAGCACCGAGGGTTGCGATCCCGTTGCCGTCCCGGTCCGGTACGGCGCGACACTGAGGGTTGTGGTCCGTTGCCGGACAGGAAAAAAGACAAAAAGGAAAAAAAAAAAAGAAGGCAATAACAGAAAACAGGAAAATCCACAAACACATGGAAACTAAATAACACACTTTTAATGATTGGGTAAAAGAGAAAATCAAAAGGAAATTTAAAAAATTCCTTGAGACAAACAAAAATGAAAATACAACCTACCGAAACTTATGAGATGTTTCAAAAGCAGTACCAAAAGGAAAAGTTATAGAATTAAATGCCTACATTAAAAAAGAAGAAAAATCTCAGTTAAATAACCTGAGTTTACAACTCAAGGAACAAGAAAAAGGACAAACCAAACCCAGAGTTAGCAGAAGAAAGGAAATAATAAAGATCAGAGCAAAAATAAATCAAATAAAGAATACAGAAAAACTTTTCTAACAAAACTAAGAGTTGGTTTTTTGAAAAGGTAAACAAATATAACTAATCTTTAGCTAGACTAAGAAAAAAAGAAAGAAGCTTAAAATAAAAGATTTATAAATCAAAGAGGAAGCATTACAACAGATGACATAGAAATAAAAAGGATCATAATGTACTATTATGAACAATTATATGTGAACAAATGGGATAATCTAAAAGAAATTGATACATTTCTAAAAATTTACAATTTCTATGGCTGAATCAAGAAGAAAAAGAAAGCCTGAAGAGATCAATAATATATAAGAAGATTGACTCAGTAATCACAAAGTTTCCAACAGAGAAAAGCCCAGGACCAGAGGGCTTCACAGGTGAATTATATCACACATTCAAAGAAGAATTAATACCAACCCCTCTTAAACTCTTCCAAAAAATAGAGGGAAAGGAAAAAACTCCCAAATTCATTTTATGAGGCCAACATCACTCTTATTCCAAAACCTCACAAAGAAAACACAACAAAGGAAGAAAGAAAAAACAAACAAAGAAACAAAACCCTACAGGCCAATATCCCTGATGAAAATAGACACGAAAATACTCAGTAAAATACTAGTGAACTGTATTTAACAGCATATTAAAAGGATCATACACCATGATCAAGTGGGATTTATCCCTGGGATGTAAGGCTGATTCAACATATGCGAATCAGTCAATGAGATGCCACCTCATTAACAGAATAAAAGAGAAAAAACACAATTATCTCAAAAGATGCAGAAAAAGCATTTGACCAAATTCAATATCATTTTATGATAAAAAAAAAAAAACCCAAACTCTCAACTAAGTATAGTATGCTAAGCGAAATAAGCCAGGCAAAGAAAGACAAATACTGCATGATCTGACTTATGAGTGAAATCTAAAAAAGTTGAACTCACGGAAGCAGAGAAAGAAGTGGTGGTTACCAGAGGCTGAGGAGTAGTGGGGATTAGTGAGCTGTTGGTCAAAGGATACACATTTTTAGTTAGGAGGAATAAGATCAAGAGATCATGATGACTATCATTAACAATAATATATGGTATAATTGAAAATAAAAAAAAGAAAAGAAAATTAACTATGCACTCTTCCCCCCATCCCACCCCGCATAGGTATAGAAGGAACTTACCTCAACAAAGGCCTCATATTAAAGACCTATAGCTAATGTCACCAATGGGGGAAAACTGAAAACTTCCTTTAAAATCTGAAAGAAGGCAAAGATGTCCACTCTTGTCCTTCCTATACAACCCAGTATCGGAAGTTCTAGCCAGAGCTGCAGAAAAAAAAATAATAAAATGCATCCAAATCAGAAGGGAAGACACAATTATCTGTTTGCAGATGACATGATCATGTAGATGGGAAACCCAAAAGACTCCCCCCAAAACCTGTTAGAACTAATACATTCAGTAAAGTTGCAAAATACAAAATCAACACAAAAATGAATGGCATTTCTGTACATCAACAGAAAATTACAAGAGAGGGAAATTGAGAAAACAATCTTATTTACATCAGAAATGACCCAAAGTACACAACTAAAAAGGTAAAAGACTTGTGCAGTTAAAATTTTTAAAAAAATTGATGAAGGAAATTTAAGAAGACACAAATAAATGGAAAGACATCCCATGTTCATGGGTTGAAAGAATTACTATTGCTAAAATGTCCATACTATCTGAAGTGATCTACAGATCTGAAGCAATCCCTATCAAAATCTTAATGACATTCTATAAAGAAATAGAAAAACAATCCTAAAATTTATATGGAACCACAAAAATATTGAATAGTCAAAGCAATCTTGAACAAGAGCAAAGGTATGACCTCATACTTCCTGACTTCAAATTGTATTACAAAGCCATAGTAATCAAAATGGCACAAGCATATAAGCAGACACATAGACCAATGGAGCAGAATAGAGAACCCAGAAACACACACACATGTACAGTTACCTGTTCCTCAACAGGTGTGCCAGGTACACACAATGGGAAAAGAATAGTCTTTTTAACAAATCATGTTTGGAAAATTAGATATCCACATACAAAAAATAAATAAGTAAATTGGATCCATATCTCATACCATAAAAAAAAATCAACTAAAAATGGATGAAAGAGTTAAACAAAAAAAATTGAAATATAAACCTCTTAGAAGAAAATATAGGGGAAATCCTTCTTGACATGGGTCGTGGCAATGATTTCCAAAAGCATAAGCAACAAAAGCAAAAACAGAAAGATGAGATTACTTTAAACTAAAAACCTTCTTTCCAGGAAAGAAATCAATAAAATAAAAAGTCACCTTACAGAATGGGAAAAAAATTGCAAACTGTATATTTGATAAGGGATTAATATAAAAAATGTGTATGAACTCATGTAACTCAATAATAAAAATACAAATAACTCAATTTTAAAAAACTGTGCAATGGACCTAAATTGGTACTTCTCAAAAAAAGAAATACAATGGCCAACTTCTCTAACCATCATGAAAATGCAAATCAAAACCACAGTGTGTTATCCTGAAATGTGTGAGAATTTCACACATTTCAGGATAGCTATTATCAAAAGGACAAAAGACAGCAAGGTTTGGTGAGAATATGGAGAAAAAGTAGCCCTTGTACATTGCCGCTGGGATTGTAAATTGGTACAGCCATTATGAAAGACAGTACAGAGGTTTCCCAAAAGTTAAAAATAGAACTATCATATGATCCAGCAATCCCAATTTTGGGAATATATACAAAGGAATTGAAAATAGGATGTTGAAGAGATATCTACACTTGCATGTTCATTGCAGGATTATTCACAATAGATGAGATACGGAACCAACCTAAATGACTTTTTACAGTTGAATGGATAAAACAAATGTGGTATATGAGTATATATTCAATAGAATATTATTCAGCCTTAAAAAGAATAAAATCCTGCCATTTGAGACAACATTGATGGAGCTGGAGGGCATTATTCTAAGCAAAATAACTAATTAAGACACAGAAAGAGAAACGCTGCAGGATCTCACTTTTATGTGGAATTTAAGGTAGTCAAACTATAGAAGCAGAGAACAGGTGAGAGTTGCCAGTGGTTTAGGGGAATGGGGTGATATTTGTTAAAGGGTACAAAGTTTCAGTTATGTGAGATGAATAAGCTCTGGAGATATAATTTACAGCATGGTGATAATAGTTAAAAATACTGTTGTATACTTGAAATCTACTAAGAGGATACATCTTAAATCTCACCACATACGCACACAAATGGTAACTATGTAGAGGTGATATACATGCTAATTAGCTGGAATATGGTGGTTATTTCACAACGCATACATGTATCTAAGCATCAGCTTGTACATCGTAAACATATACAATGTTTATATGTCAATGATATCTCAATACAGCTGTTAAAAATAAAAGATTTTATCTATTAATCTAACAAAATATATGCAGGATCTATATCAAGAAAGCTACAAAAGTCTGCTGAGAGAAATCAAAGAAGATCTAAATAAACAGAGATATTCCATATTACTGAGTTGAAAGGGTTATATGTTAAGATGTCAATTATTAACAAAGTTATTGTATAGAGTCAACACAGTAGCAATTGAAATCACAGCAAGTTATTTTGTGGTTATCAACAAACTGATTCTAAAGTTTACATGGAAAGGCAAGAACCAGAGAATAGCGAGCACATTACTGTAGAAGATGAACTCGATTGGAGGATGACATTATTCAATTCAAGACTTACTATAAAAGTGCAATATTGCCAACAGAATACCCACATAGATCAATGTAACAGATTATAGGGCCCAGAAACAGACCAAAACATATTGTCAAGTAATTTTTGACAAAAGAGCAAAGGCAAGTCATTGGAGAAAGAAAAGATCTTTCAACAAATGGTTGAAATATTATAACAATTGAATATTCATATGCAAAAGAAAAAATGAATCTAGACAAAGACTGTGTACTTTTTACAAAAATTAGACAAAATCTCTCCTGGACATGAATTTAAAATGCAAAATTGTAAAACATCTGGACGATAATACAGGAGAAAATCTCGGCGACTTTGGGGTTGGCAATTTTTTAAATACAACACCAACAACAGGATCCATGACAAAAAATTAATATGTTGGACTTTATTAAAATTAAAACTTTTGCTCTATAACAGATACTGTTGAGTGAATAAAAAGACAAGCCAGAGACTAGGGTAAAATATTAACAGAATATATATCTATTAAGATTTATACACAAATTATAAAAAGAATTCTTAAAACTCAACAATAAGAAAACAAACATCCCGATGGGCAAAGGATTTGAACAGACATTTCATCAAAGAAGATATACAGATGGTAAACGAGCATCTGAAGAGATGCTCAGGATCATTTGTCATTATAAAATTCAAATTAAAACCACAATGAGATTCTACTAAACTCCTATTTAAATTCCTAAAATTAAATTAAAAAATGACAATACCAAATTATGAAAAGAATGAAAAGCTATAGAAACACATTCATTACTGATGAGAATACAAAATGGTATATCCATTTTGGGGGAGAGTTTGGCAGTTTCTTATGAGGCTAAATTACTCATATCATGCAATTCAACAGTTATACTCCTTGATATTTTACCCAGTCGATTTGAAAATGTGTGTCCACACAAAACCTGCAAAAAATGCTTATAGCAGCTTTATTTATAATTATTCAGACCTAGACGCAACAAAAACAGCCTTCAATGGATGAGCATATAAATGGACTGTGGTACATCTGCACAATGGAGTATTATGTATCAATAAAAAAATGAGCTATCAAGTTAAGAAGAGACATGGATGAACCTTAAATGCATATTACAAAATGATGAAAGCCAATTTGAAAGGGCTACATACTGTATTGTTCCCTCTATGTTACCTTCTAGTAAAGATTAGAGACAACTAAAATATCAGTGAATTTCAGGGACTCAGGTGGAGGGTGAGAGGGGTGAACAGGTGAACGAAGGACAGGATTTTTTAGGGCAGTGAAGCAATCCTCTATGATATTACAGTGGTGGATATAACACAATAAGTGTTTTTCAAAATCCATATTACTTTATAGGACAAAGACTAACCTTAATGTGTGCAAATAGATTAAAAAAGTCATTCTGGAGGAGAGGGCTTCCCAGGACTGAATACATACTGTGAGAAGAGGATCTAACTATAGTACAAACACATTAAACAACCTCACTAAAGGGCTGAGGAGTGAGGTCCTGACTTAAGAAACTGTTAATGAATGAAGTCTAAAGAGAAAAGGATCTGCCCTCAAGTCCTGTACTCTTGTAGGTAAAGTTGTTTGTCCTGGGTGTAGGGATTGACAATTCACATACTGCCTATACTGGAATTCGACAATTTAGTAAATAATGATAGATAATGGAAACCAGGTATCCCACAGTTGGAGGTTAAATATACACATTGATAAGGGGAGGAATTTAGAAGGACCAATGTGGTAATAATCAGAGATGCAGACATCTATTAAAAACTCATATTTAACTTAATATGGATATGGATGGCTACCTACAGGAAAAATATAGAAATGTGTACAGATGCAGATTAGGTTACACACATATATTTCTTTGTTCTGTCAGCTGAGAGGGCCTAAAAGGAACGACATTACTAGCATTGAATGCACCTAGTGCCTGGATCTTGCTTTCTAAAAACCAGTCTGAAAAAAGAAGAACCAAGGCTTTGCAGAGAAACAGTTGCATCTAAGATTGGGACAGGATATATATAAGTGGAGTCTGGAGTACCTTGTATTGTCAGAATGTTAGATAGGGCTCAAATAAGGCAGTCAGTAAATCAATCAATCAATCAATAGACACATCAATAGCCATTATCAAAGGTGTGCAGAGCAAATACAAGGGCCAAATCTGGGAAATATTTGAGTGACAAAATAATGAAAGTAGCATTGGATTATAACCTTAAGTATACAATAAATATCCATGAGTCCATGCTGAAATAAAGAAAAAATTTAATACATTAATCAATGTGAGAAAGAGAAAAATCTCACACAGAATAATTCCAAGTTATGTAATATTCAACCCTATAGGAGGGTGAGCATAATGTCCCACTCTTTAATGGAGGGCTGCACACAGTGATTCCTTCTAAAGAGTGCACTATGAAAAGGCTGGGTCTTGGGCAGGATGTTTGCAGTTGAGAAATCTGACACACACCATCTCCACTAGGGATCCAGACCAACATCGGCAGTCATAAATCAGGTTAACCATATGTAAACTGCTGTGATGAGATGAAAACAGCACTTTACCTCTGTGGTCTTTCTTCCAGAAACCTCGTCTAGTCACGAGAAAGCCATCAGACAAACTCCAGTAGAAAGGCATTCTGTAATATACCCTAATACTAATACTCCCTAAAACTGTCAGGTCATCAAAGAATGAAAAGTCTGAGAAAATGTCACAGCCCGAAGAAGCTGAAGAAGACAGGACAACAAAATGTAATGTGGTATTTGGATCAGATCCTAGAACAGAAAGAGTATTAGGTTAAAACTAGGGAATCTAAATGCACTATACATGTTCTTTGATAATATATACATATTGGTTCATTAATCATCACAAGGGTACCATATGAATGGGATATTTCAATAATAGGGGATATAATGTGTTTGGGTAGGGGGATGTTGATAATTACTATCTGCTGAATTTTTCTGTAAATATCTTCTACAAAATAAGTCTATTAATTTAAAGAAATAGGTAGTGGTCAGATGCCAAATGAAGTCTTAGAGTGTGAGAATTACAAAACACTGGAAGGTATCCTGAATTGTGCCATTAGAAGAGCACCAGTAATATTTGCAATTAGGTTTCAGTGGAAATGGTGGTGTAGTGTATCCTGAATTGTGCCATTAGAAGAGCACCAGTAATATTTGCAATTAGGTTTCAGTGGAAATGGTGGTGTAGTGTATCCTGAATTGTGCCATTAGAAGAGCACCAGTAATATTTGCAATTAGGTTTCAGTGGAAATGGTGGTGTAAAATCAAAAGAGGAAATAAACGTTCAAGAGGGGACAGGGCTTGTGGGCTACTAAATACATTTATGAGGATGACATGGTCATCTATCTGTCATTTACCACTTCCAAGGTTATTCACCCAACTACACTGTAAACTACCTGAAAGCAAGTGTTAATCGTGATTCTTTGTGGAAGTCCCCAGCAGAGTATTTTACTCATGACACACATTCAATACACATTTTCCAGCATAAGAAAACCACTAAAAGAAAAAAATTATTATTTTCTATAGTGTTTGAAGGAACAAATATTCCTTCAAGCTGACTGCTATGGGAGGTGTTTTTGAGCTTTCCTTGAAATTTTTCATACATATATCTATTTCATATATTAGAATTTTAAGTCTGTCTGTGAAACTTACTCATATTACTGTAGCTGTCATTTTGCCTATCTCTTTTTTAGTAAGAATTATTTAATTTTGAAAAAAAGATTCATCTATCTAAATAAGTTTAGTTATATTTTGTTTTAAAAAATTTAAAGAAAACTATCACAACGTTTTCTTCTAAGTCAATTTTAAACTGTAAAAATAAAATGATACAAATAAATAAAAATCTCTTCAAGAAAAGTCCTTTGTGTGGGCATGTATGTATATCCAGTAACAGACTGACACGTTTCAGATCAGGGCTTTAGACAGTGTATTAACATATATGGTAATAATATATCTTATATGTACATATGTATACATATATATGTATTTGTATGAATAGTATTAATATTTAGAGAGATCCTATAAAATGACAATCATTAATGTCATTGCTAGCACTATCAGCAATATGTATTCTTATTTAAAGTGGTTTTGATTAGAAAAAGAATAGGACAGTGTATAAAACTTAGTGTTTCTGAATCATATACATCCATATTAGAGGCGTAACATTTGCCTCTAATAGGGCATGACATTTTCTTACTGTGTGAATTTCTGAGCAAATTTAGTATATCCAACCTCAATATCCTTGTTTATTACATGAGAATTCTTATTTTACTTACTTACATGGCTATGTGAGTCCTAAGTGTGACTGTGTATGAAAGACTGAGCACATTACCTTACATAGCAAGACTTTAGTGACGTAGCATTTTTGTTATAATGAATAATAACTGTGTTGTGAATACGCCCTTTTTTGTTTCTCCAAACACTTTCATAATACAGCAATAAGGTTGCTAAGATAAAATTCTAGAGGAAATAGAAAAGTCTCCAACAGGACATTCTGTTCTAATTTAGGGCAGCATTTATAATCACTAGTGCAGTGAGTCTAGGATCTTGCTTAATTCTTTGTCAAAAAATAATTAAAAGCACTGAAATTTTAAAGTATAAATGGCTCCATAACTTCATAGTTCTATGGTCATATTTTTCTCTTTTAGTGTAGCATTTTAAAACTAAATTTAATAATGGTGAAAGTCAGCTAAAACTAATTATACTTTTTAATTATGAGCAGACTTCTAACTTACTTTCTTCCATCTTACTAGTGTCAATCAGAAACTCAGCTTAAGAAATAGTTTATAGTATCCATTTATAATAAAGGCTGCACCCCACAGAGAGACATTTTACTTTTGCATGCATACTGATGTCCTATAAGGTTATTATAAGAAAAACTGGGGCAGATATTTTTAGTATAATTTTTACAATCCTAAGTAAAATCAGTACAGGATAGTAGTTTGACAAGGCTGTATTATCCATGCTGATTACCCAGCTGATTTAGAGCACTTTAATATTCTAGTAAGCTCAATAAATATGAAAAAAAAGAGACTTCCGTATCTTACCCTGGATTTCAGAATTTATACAGATCTACTTTTCAAAATTATTTCTCTTGTTGGAATAGGATTCAAATGGAAATATCCCAGCATATTGTGAACAACATTGAAATTTCTTCATTTATAATACTTAAAAATAATCTGTCTAAAATTGACAGCCTTTAATACTTTATATAGAAATTTGTCATCTGATTTTTGGAATTGATTAAAAGCATATTTAGATAAATAAGTCCATGCCAGAAGAAATATCAACAGAGAAGAGTTATTGCTACATAATTCACAATTAATAATAAACCTAAATGTAAAATGTAAAACTATGATACTTCTAGAAGATAATATAGGAGAAAATGTAGGTGACCCTGGGTTTGGCAATGAATTTTTAGAAACAACACTAAAAGCACAATTAATGAAAGTAAAAAACATTGATAATAGTGGACTTTGCTATAATTTTTTATTGAAATGTAATTGATTATAAGAGCTTAGCTCCACTGTATATCAATAGAATTTATTTTTTCTAATTAGTTGTTTTGTGTTCAACATATTATTATAACTGTTCTTTTTCTCTCTCAACTTTCCTTTCTTTCTTTCTATTAATTCATTACTTACCTCCCACATATGAGTGAGGACATATGCTATCTCTCTTTCTGTGCTTGGTTTATTTCATTTAACACAATTTTCTACAAACTCATCCATGTTGCCACGAATGGCAGAATTTCATTCTTTTTTATTCCATTGTGTATATATATATATACACACACACCTCATTTTCCTTATCCAGTTGTCCGCTGATGGAATTTAGGTTGGTTTCATATCTTGGCTATTGTAAATAGAGCTGTAAGAAACATGGGAGTGCAGGTATCCCTTCAACATGATGATTTCCATTCCTTTTGGTATAGACCTGGTAGTGGGATTGCTGGATGGTATGGCACTTCTATCTATAGTTGTTTGGAAACCTCCACACTGTTCTCCATATGGCTGTACTAATTAACAGTCCAACTAGCAGTGTAGGACATCTTTCTCCACATCTTCGCCAGCATTTGTTGTTCTCTGTCTTTATGATAATAGCCAGTCTAACTGGGGTGAGATGGTATCTCAATATGTTTTGCATTTCCCTGATGATTAGTGATGCTGAACATTTTTCATGTGTCTGTTGGCCATCTGTAAGTCTTCCTTTGAGAAATGTCTATTCAGCTCCTTTGCCCATTTTTTAATTGGGTTACTTGATTTTTTAACATTAAGTTGTTTGAGTTACTTGTATATTCTGGATATTAGTCCCTTGTCAGATGTATAGTTTGTAAATATTTTTCCCCATTCTGTAGGTTGTCTTTTCACTCTTTATCATTTCCTTTGCTGTGCAGAAGCTGTTTAGTTTGATAGAATACCATTTTTTTTTCCTTTCATTGTCTGTGTTTTTGGGTTCTTATTCAAAAACTCTATGCCCAGTCCTACCTCCTGAAATGTTTCCCTATGTTTTCTTCTGGAAGTTTTATAGTTTCAGGTCTTATACTTAAGTCTTTAATCCATTTTGAGTTGATTTTGGTATATAGCAAAAGTTGGGGTTTAGTTTCATTCTTCCACACATGTATATCCACTTTTTACAGCACCATTTACTGAAGAGGCTGTCCTTTCCCCAATGTATGTTCTTGGTGCCTTTGTCAAAGATCAGTTGGCTGTATGTAAAACGGTTGATTTCTAGGTTCTCTATTCTATTCCATTGGTCCATGTGTCTCTTTTTTATACCAGTACCATGCTGTTTTGGTTACTATAGCTTTGTAGTATCATTTGAAATCAGATAGTGTGATGTCTCCAGTTTCATTTATTTTTTTTGCTCAGGGTTGCTTTGGCTATTCAGGGTCTTTTGTTGTTCCATATGAATGTCAGGACTGTTTTTTCTGTTTCCATGCAGAAGGACATTGGTATTTTGATGGGGATTGCACTGAATCTGAAATTGCTTTGGGTAATATGGACATTTTCATAATGTTAATTCTTCCAATCCATGAACATGGAATATCTTTCCATCTTTTGGTGTCCTCTTTAATTTCTCTCAGCACAGTTTTGTGTTTCTTATTGTAGAGATCTTTCACCTCTTTGGTTAAACTTATTCCTATGTACTTTATCCTTTTGGTAGCTACTGTAAATGGGCATGCTGTCTTGATTTCTTTTTCTGCTTTTTATTGTTGGTATACAAGAATGCTACTGATTTTTGTGCATTGATTTTGTATACTTTACTGAATTCATTTATGAGTTATAGGAGCTTTGGGGTAGTGCTTATGGATTTTTCTGTATATAGGATCATGTCATCTGCAGACTGTGACAATTTTACTTCATGTTTTTCAATTTGGATGCTCTTTATTTCTGTCTCTTGCTGATTCCTCTGGCTAGTACTTCCAACACTATGTTGAATAGAAGTGGTGAGAGTGGGCATCCTTGTCTTGTTCCTGTTCTTAAAGGAAAATCTTTCATCTTTTCCCCTTTAGGATGAGGTTGGTGGTGAGTTTTTCATATATGGATGTATGATATTCTAGTCATTTTTCTCTGCATGCAAAGTAGGAGTAAATATAGTACATTTTACTATAGTCTAGAATGTATTAGAATAGTCTAAAATGATTGTGGCAGACATAGTGAGCTTCTTGGATTATTAAAGTTATTTATTAGGCTTATTCCAGATTAATGAACAGATTTATGTACTTTTTTTTTTTGTCCTTTTTTTTTGTGACCGCACTCAGCCAGTGAGCTCACCGGCCACCCCTATATAGGATCCAAACCCACGGCAGAAGCACCGCTGCATTTCAAGCGCTGCATTCTCCCGAGTGAGCCACGGGGTTGGCCCCAGATTTATGTACATTTTAAAGGCTACAAAAGTTTGGAGTTTTCAACTGTCAGTCTGAAGGTAATTATGCCACAGTGAATGTGCAAACCCAAGGAATATGCAGCTAATAGACCATAAGAAAAATATGGTGTGTGCCAAGGAACTTTAAGATGACTGATGTTCAAATGGAGAAGCTTTCCCATTTTACATTATCCTGTAATCTTCTTCTATTGTATCCAACATTCAGTACATGATAATTTATACAACAGCACTGTTAGTAATACCTTCATGAATGAAAGAAAAATCAGCTGTCTGTCCTTGGGGCCAAGTATGACAAGACATAAAAGAGCACTGGTGATTATACCAAGAGCCAGAACCAAGAGACATAGATTGTGCAGATAGAAGTGGTTCCCCCATTTGGAAATTCTCCAAAATAGCAGTGAGAAAACTGGTTTTTAAAGTATTTGGGATTTAAGATTCAGTATTTGTGAAGTTATTAAAAGAAAGAGTAAAAACAGAAGGTGAGAAAAATAGAGTTGAAATATTTATAATACATGCAATATATTGTACTTTGAAAAAATTAAAAATAGATCATAAACACACATACATATAAACACAGCATTCTTATAGAACAACATGATTTTCTTTTTTTATGAGTCAATAAATTTGTATAAGCATTTAAATACTATTGCTTTTTCTTTAAGAATCACATTATAATGCTTTTTCTTGAATATATGTTCTTCACTTTAAAATAAATTCCTAGAAAAAAGAAATAAAGAAAGATATCTAGTAATCAAAACATGCCATACGGGAATCAATGATTATGGTAAAACATGGCCAAATAATTCTGCCACAAATTTCCAAGGCCTAACAAACTATATTTTTCCAATAAAAAAAATATATTTTTAGACGTTAATAAGACTTATTAATAGAGACAAATTCGAATTTTGAAGTGATGCATTAGAAAGATGTCAGAGGGCAGAAATCTGTTTAGTTTTTGAACTCATTTGTAAGAGTGTTACTTAGTGTAAAGCAAGATGGAGAGGAAAAGAGCATATCCATTTTATTGTGACACTTTTTTTTTTTTTTTTTTGTCTTTTTCCGTGTCCAGCCACGGATCGCAACCCTCAGTGTTGCCCCCGTACCGGACCGGGGACCGGCAACGGGATCGCAACCCTTGGTGTTGCTCCCACGCCTCGCTCAGCCAGTGAGCGGGAACCGGTCTGTATGTGGGATCCGAGCCCTCGGGTGGGAGCGCCGCCGCGCTTCCCAAGTGGCGCACTATCCAGTGCGCCACCGGGCCGGCCCATACATTGATCTTTTAAAAGGAGAGAGTGGAACTGAGATTACCAGAGGTGGGAAAGGGGGAGGGGGTGGGGGGCAAGGGAGAAATTGATAAGGGGCCATAAAAAATGATTACTTTGCATAGTGAAGAATATGCTAATCATCCTGATTTGAGTATCACATATTGCACACAGGTATTGATACTCATCTCTGTACCCCACAGATATGTACAGTCAACTATGTTTCAATTGAAAAAAAATTCCTGTAAGTGGGATTGTGGAGTAAGTCATTTAAAAATATTTAAGTCTTTTAAGTGTCTTTCCACATTTTCCTCTAAGTTATGTGAATCAGTTTCTATTTCCCAATAACATGTGTTATATACATGAGCCTTGTTAGTAATAGTGTTAATGGAAAGTTGCCATAAAAATACTAAGCATTTCCAGATTACTTTAAAACAGAAATCACCTTTTAAAATTCAAGTTGCCCTTTAAGATTTTTATAATTTAAATCAGTATCTATTTTGGAATTTATTATTTGCCAATCTTTAACATATTGACCATGTCTGTCAAAAAAACAAGGTGTATCTATTGATTTAAGACAACCATTCAGATGTTTTATTTCTTATTCAATGTATTACCTGGAAATTTCTATATTTTTTTACCTTATCAAACTGCCAATAATTCCATTATACTATTAAAGTTGTGTTTCTGTGTGTGTTTTGGTCATTTGGCTCCGGGGAACTGGCCTTGCCACACCTGCAAATTCCCTCCAGATACACTTCTGGTGTGCAGGGTTCAGAATTCCCTGCACATAGGCCCTATCCTGACACCCCAGAGGCACACTTGAGCTCCCCCTGGGCCTGAGGGTTGGCCAACACAAAAAAAAGGCAGCAAAGGTGGAGTTCACACACTTGGGCAAAGGCTGATCAAGGTTGTGGAAGGAGCCAGAATGTAACAGGAACAAGGGAGTGCTGGGGCCTGGCTGGTTGTAAGGGAGAGCTCCTTACCCTAGACTCTTACAGAATGCGTTTCACGTAAACAATCATCTGATGGCCAAAACCAATAGTATTGTCCCTTTTCCCCCATATTTATGTTATTTTTTCCCCTACAGATTAGAAGGCTGTATATACAAATTTAATAATCCATATCTGGTGTTGAGAATATACTTGTACATGATTATAGTTTTTTCTTTCTTTCAAAAGTTAGGCTTAGAAACACACACACTTGTGATATAAAAATCTACCTTTAATAAAGATATTGGGGTGGAACAAAATTTGCTAGAAAATGAAGAGAGATAAAACCAAGTTGTTAATATCCAATAGAGGAAGCTTCAAGGCAGAAGAAAATCAGAGTCCATAAAAAAGGTTATTTTATATTGAGAGCATAGAATTAGTTTTCCAAATGAGAATCTGATCATCTTCAAGCAGAATATTAAAATATATAGTACAATGTCTCTTTTCACTGCATGGAAATATTGACTCAAATTCCAATAACAGCATAACTTGTTAACATTTCTATATGTCACCAATGAATCATAAAAATAAAATGCCATCCAGTTAACTCTATGGGTTTACTAGGTATTTATCAAAAAATGTAGACTCTAATCTGAGATATTAAATTTTATTTTAATGCTCAAAGGGCTTACAAAACTAATAATTTTCCAAGAACAATAAACTTCAAACATCCCAAACAGAAATTATGCAATTCACTAAATTTAACCACAATGAATAAAAGTGGACATTATTTCCGTGAAGATAAAAATATGCATGTGGAAACATAAAATAATAACAAAATTAAAAATTTCACTTTCTTAAATAGCCTTTGGTTAATATTGGGAGGAGGTAGTTAATGCAAAAACTATTCAGCAGGTGAGGACAGACTAGAAACATATCCATATGCTGCCTGTATCAAAATAAACTGTTAAATTGGAGCAAGAATTTTATTAATTCAAAATTTTCTTCAACAAATCTTTTTAGGTTGATAATTAACCCCAAGTATAACTCATAATATCACACCCAGGTAAGCGGTGGCACAGACCTCGGGTGAGCCTCTGGAGACTTCTCTCAACAGTGTTGTAGGCTCCTCGGATCATTACAGGTGACATCGGGGTGGCTGTCTCTCCTCTCAGGCCAGCGCTCTACAACTCTGCTGACACATAATTAAGGTTAAGTGGAATCTAATTGTTTTCATGGGATCCAAAGGTTTGAAATGGCACATACCAGTTACACTAAAAAAGACAGCAAAATTAGATTCCTTCCCACCGTCCACCCTCCTCTTCTCCTGCAAAGCCCTCCCTTCCTCATCCCTTCCTCTTTCCGCATTTCTTTGTCTCTCCTGTATAGAATCCAATGTGGTTTCCCCCAAAAAACTTGAAATCTGATTTCCTTTGTATCCTCGTGTCTAATGGAACTAACCTATAGTCCTATGAATTTCATAAATTCATCTCATTCCACCCCATCGTAGCCATAGAGTGTAACTCTGTACCCACTCTCTTTCAAAGCTAAATGAGAATAGAAGTTTTATCCAAAATAAGTTCAGCTTGTGACTTTCTAAAGAAAACCTTTTCTTCTCTGATTGATTCTCATTTTGAATTCTGTTTAGCACATTTTTTCTCAAAAATATTTATTATTGCTTTTTCAAAAATGTTTTAGCAAATCCTTATTGAGATTTTGTTACATATGGATGAAACACAAGCTAAATAAATGACCTGTCATCCTTTATGATCCATGTCAGGAAAGCAAACTCCAGTACTTAGCATCATGATCTCACTGCTACAACTTCAGAACATTGCCTTCGGTTCCAAATGTACTCACTGCCCTGTGCAGCCTCCTCCTCACAATGGCTAAAGCTGAAAGAGCAAATAGGGGGAAATGGATTATTCTTCTATTCTACAGTGTGTCTGTCTGAATGCTAATTTTAAACAAAAAATAATTTGGTTATTTGGGTTCCAAATGTACAGAAATTTTAGTTATCGGAAATGGTTTTATTTGCCACACTGAATTTCTCTGAAAAAGAAATAGCTGAATAGCTCACCAGGTTTGCATTTTAAATGCCATTCAGGGATAAAAAGGCAGAAAAGCACAAAGAAAAAAGTAGCCTATAAACCCAGTCCCTAATGTGTACTATCAAATTGGTGTGCAGATGTCTAGTATTTTCTACGCACAAATATGCATATATATCTAAATATAAATTATATTTCTAATACTGTATAATATATGATCATCCAATATTTATTTTATCATTCATTAATAACACGATTTCCTTCCAAAGTATTGATATTTGCAGACCATAAGATGTATGAGAATGAGATGTTTCTTGTTAGAGTTTGCTATTCTGACATTCATCTACATGTAAGAAAATCTCAGTAAGGATTTGTGTGGTTTTAAACCATCCCTGCCTATTACATTCTTCATAATACAGTCCTTAGAAAAGATTCTATGAATTTTGAAACCACGCAAATATGACGAAGAAAAAGTATTTCAAAACTTTGCTACAATCACCAAAATGAAAAAGATAAATAGAAATCACCTTACAATTATTCTTTCCACCATTGATTTTTCCCAACTCAAATCAATTTAACGTATTTCTGTTTAAGTGATTTTTCTTAAGCTTCAGTTAGGTCAAACTACTCTCCTTCACGAAAGCTTGAGATGCTACCAAATTCCATACAGAGTAAAGCCCAAACTCAGGCATGGTGCTCAGGCCCTCAGAAGCTGGTCCCCACCTTTCGTTCTGACTAATCTGCCTATCTCCCTCCTATGCCAGTATGAGCACAGGCTTCTTAGGGCACCAGAATCCTTGCTAACATTTTCCCACTCTACGGTATAACCCAGATTTTTTTCTCCTGAGAGCACTCTGTTCTTCTCAGCAAATTTCTACTCACACCTCAAGGCTCAGAGCAAGCTACATCTCTTATGAGGCTGCTCCGATCTCTCCTGATTGAAAACACTCTCCTTTAAAAAAAAAAAGTCATGGAGTGCTGTGTGCCAACTGTGTGCCCACGCTGCCAGTAGCTTTCACATGTTGTCGACTGCACCACGAAGTCAAGTGAATCCCCAATTCTCAGTCAGAAACGTGGGTTCAGATCTGTTGAACTTACTCCATGGAACTTGGCCAATTTGATTGTGACCTCACACTATTTTGAGTTAATCTCCGTTAAGGACATTGATGCATCTTTTCTTAGGGAGCCCATGCAATTTGTCATGCACATCAGGTCAATTTCAATAGTGAAAGGGGAGACGGTTCTTTCAGTAATTAAATCATGTTATTATTCATAACATTCATAACTTTCTTGGGTAAACTGGAACACATGATTATCTTTGTGTCATGCACTGAATATTTGTGTTCCCCAAAGTTACATGTTGACACCCCCCCACCGCAATGTGATAGTACTTGGGGACAGGGCCTTTCCAGAAGTAATTAAGATTAAATGAAGTCATATGGGTGGGGCCCTAATCCCATAGGACAGGTGTCCTTATAAGAAAAGACACCAGAGCTCACTTGTGCTGGCGCTCTCTCTCTTTCTCTCTCTCACTCTCTCTCTCTTTCTCTCTTTTGGGTCTACAATAAAATCAAATAGCAAGAAAACACACAACATTAAGTTCAAGAAGAAAGAATAATTTAAAAATATTATCAAAGATACAGCTTATTGGCTTTAAATAGAAGTAAATTTGTTGCCTTCTATATTCTGTTGAGTCTTTTTCTACCCTTTCTTTGACCAAATAAGAACCAGAAAGTTATTCCTAATTTTTAGCCTCAGCATTCATAATTTAAAATTATGTTTTTAAACTACTAATTTGATTTTTTATAAATATAAAACTTTAAAACAATTTAAAATACTACTGTACTGAACAAAACCCAGATACCTGTATATACCAAACTAACTTGAACTTGTACAGTATCAAGGTTCATAAATTTCTCTGAAATAATACAGCATAAAGCGATGGTATCCTTGTGTGAATCAGTGATTTACAACACTAACAAATAAATTAATAAATAACTGGGCTCCCAATTTAAGTAGAGTAAAGCTGAGTTACACAACACTGTTCACAATAGCCAAGATATGGAAACAACTTGAGTGTTCATCAACAGATGAATGGATAAAAAAAAAAAATGTGGTATATATACACAGTGGAATACTTCTCAACCTTAAAAAAGAACAAAATTCTGTTACTTGCAACAGCATGGACAAATGTCTAGAGGACATTATATGAAATAAGGCAGGCACAGGTCTTCCTGAAGCTGTCCAGCAGCTACAGATAGTGGGGCTGGGCAGGGAAGTTAGCCCATCTCGAACACGCCAGAATGGCCTTCTTTGGGAGCCATGGCCCAAGGCTGACTCGGGGATACGTGAGGCCTCTGGGTGAGGTTCAATAAGGGGTGCAGTGCTCCACAGGGCTGCAGCTAAGCAAGGACAAGAAGCCTGATAATTGGGAACCATCTTGCCTGCCGCTGCTATGTTTCTGACTACATTTCCCAGGGCTCCTCGGCTTGACCGTGTTTCTCGCGGGAATTCAGCCTCAAAGTAACGTGCTGGCAGGACTCTAAGGGCTTCACCAGCATCACTCCAGCGTTGTGGACGGTTCTGCTTCTTTGGAAGCTTCGGAAGCTTGAGCTCTTCCCTTTTCCAGAAGAGGACCTCGGAGGAGGTCCTTTCTACAAATATCAAAGCCGTGGCTCAGGAATCAGTGATATTCAGTGATGTGTCCATAGATTTCACTCAGGAGGAGTGGGAATGCCTGAATGCTGATCAGAGAGATTTATACAGAGGTGGAATGGTGGAGAATTACAGAAACCTGGTTTCAATGGGACTTTCCATTTCTAAAGCAAATGTGACCTCCTACTTGGAGCAAGGGAAGGAGCCCTGGTCAGTTGACAGAGAACTGACAAGAGGCCAGTGGCCAGTCCTGGAATCAAGATGTGAGAACAAGAAACTATTTCTGAGGAAGGAAATTTATGAAATAGAGTCAGCCCAGTGGGAGATAATGGACAGACTTACTAGACATGACCTTCAGTGCCCTAGTTTCAGAGATGATTGGGAATGTAACGGCTGGTTTGAGAAACAACATGGCTCTTAGGAGGGACATTTCAGTCAACTAATATTTACTCAAGAAGACGTGCCCACTTTCAGTCAGCATCCATCCTTTACCTTACAGAAAATCATTAATAATAAAGAAAAACACTGTACATCTGAAGAATATAGGAAAACCTTTAGACATGGCTCACAATTTACTACACATCAGATAATTCATTCTATTGAGAAACCTTATGAATGTGAGGAATGTGGAAGGGCCTTTAGACATCACTCAAGACTTGCTCATCATCAGAAAATTCACACTGGCAAGAAACACTCTGAATGCAAAGAATGTTGAAAAACCTTTATCTGTGGTTCAGACCTCACCCGACATCACAGAATTCACACTGGTGAGGAGCTTTATGAATGTAAAGAATGTGGGAAGGCCTTTAGTAGTGGTTCGAACTTTACTGAACATCAGAGAATTCATACTGGGGAGAAACCCTATGACTGTAACGAATGTGGTAATGCCTTTGATCAGAGCTCACAACTTATTAAGCGTCAAAGAATCCATACAGGTGAGAAACCGTATGAATGTAAGGAGTGTGAAAAGGCTTTTCGTTCTGGCTCATTACTTACTATACATCGGAGAATTCATATTGGGGAGAAACACTATGAATGTAAGATATATGGGAAAGCCTATTCTCAGAGTTCACAATTTATTAGTCATCGTAGAATTCATACTGGTGAGAAACCCTATGAATATAGGGCATGTGGAAAGAACTTTAATTATGGCTCATAACTTATTCAGCATCAAAATTTGTATTGGTGATAAGTCAAAATATATGAAATGCATAGGAAGAATTTATCTTGTTAATAATCCCTCTAAATAGAATAAGGTATATACACTTTATTTGTTGACTCAGCTTATTCAGCCCAAGAAAAATCATGTTGGAGAAACATCCTATGAGTAGAGTACATTTTGGAAGCCCTTTAATAAAAGCACATATTTCTCTTGACATCAGATAATTCAGTCTAGCAAATATTGAAAATGACATCATTTTTGGCACTTTTCTAACCTTATTGAACATTAAAGAATTCATGCAGAAAAAAAAGAAATAAGGCAGGTACAGAAGACAAACATTTCATGATCTTGTATGTGGAATCTGAAGTAGTTGGACTCATAAAAATAGAATGTAAAATGGTGGTTATGAGAGACTGAGGGGTAGGATGGGTGAAGAAAAGGAGATGTTGGTCAAAGGATACAAAGGTTCATTAGACAGGAGGAATATGTTTGGTGATCTTGGCAATCTATTGTGACTGTACTTAATAATAATGTATTCTATATTTCGAAATTACTAGGAGAATGGATGTCAATGTTCTTAACACAAAGAAATGATAAGTATATGAGGTGATGGGTATGTTAAGTAGCCTAATTTGCTCTTTTCACAATGTATACATATATCAAAACATCACTTTGTACCCATACATAAATGCAATTTGTCGATTAAAAATAAAAATAAAATTTTTAAAATTAAAAAAAAAAGAATAAGGCCCTGTTCCATATAAGGAGTAAATAATTCACACCCGTCAATAACCTTAGGAGGTAGATCTTTCTCCATTTTCCATTCTGCCCTCCCCCACAGCTGGGTGCCCATGTGCAGTGAGCACCTGCAGAATGGCTCAGCAGTCTGGCCTGGGGCCCGCCAGGGGTCAAGGCCCTGAGCAGAGTTGCTTGCACCAAGAGACTGTGGACATCAGAGAGGAGGCAGAAAAGGCTCAGACAGATGGTCCTTACTCCAGGGAGATGGTGTTGCCCTGTGCAGGGCAGGGTTTAACGCAGCCACCCTCAGGTTCTGAGCAGACACAGTTATTTACGAAACCCAGCATGTGGGCTGTGCTATCATTCACTGGTGTGAGGAGAGGGAGAGGATGGCCGGGAAGGGTGAGGACAGAAAACAGGAGAGCATTATGATAAAGAGTTGCAGCCTCAACCGGGGCTTCTTACTTTTTCTGTATTTCTATCTCCTCTCTTATTCGCACTTTGTGTTTCTACCGATTGTTAATGTTTCTTCAGTTCTTTCCAACTCATCCTAAAATATATTTAGGATACATTGTTCTCATAACTTTAGCATCCAAATGCAGAAGACTGGCTATCCTTCAAGTTTGCAGATTAAAATAAATATTTAAACAAACTTTGCCATTATTAAAAGTAAAAATCCAACTTTAAATGCTTTCAGAAGTCTTGTAAGAAAATTCTCATTTCTTCTGATGCAAACACCAGTCAGAATACTAACCATGAAATATTTTAATGTGTGTTTGCTGTCACTTAATGAAACTAGCACTTTATTTCAAACTAATATTAAAATATTCTTAGAACAATATGATCATAAAAACTTTGAAAAATTCTTCTAAAATACATAAACTGTGAAAAACTAATAAAGTAATAAAATACTTATTAAATTAATAAGCAAAATACAATATTTCAAAATGACTTGAATATTAGCTTTGATAAACAAAGCAGTTGGGTGTAGTTTTGTTCTGAGGTAGGGAGTCCTGTAGTAGAGAATTACTGCTGGAAAGAGCCCAATTCAATACCTTGTTGATCTCAAAGAATAATTTTATGCTCTAACTAAATTTATAATTTTAAATTAAAAGTTGGTACAGACAACATAAAGGAACTATAATGCAAAGGGAGAAGGGAAATCAGAAATATCGGGGAAATTATAAATTTTGCTAGAGAAAAGAAAATGGCATGAGAAAGATAATCACTTTGTTATTTATTACTGCAGATGTCAATTTAGTTGAAGAAAAGAAAATATTGATGAATTGGATATTCAGACAAACATTCAGATTGCTCAGAGTCTCTGGGAAATTACCTTAAATATTATTCTAAAACTTGTAAGTTTACATAAGCAGTATTTAAATAAAGTTATCCTGAAGAAGCTAGAATTGGCTTCTGTAATGAAGCATGTAAAGAAAAGATAACTAAAACTTTTGAAAAATGTGTTTACTTTTTTTCAAAAGAAGGATATCTTTGTAAGTTAAAACTCAGCAAAAACAAATAAAAATAATTGTACAAGTTTTTTGATAAGCAAAGTACTAGTCTTTAGGTCATAGTTCTTTAACCTTCAGATTAACTTGAAGTAATCTGAGAAAATTTCTGCAGAAAATTTTTGGAAACCATGTTAAGCAGCCATGTAAGTTAACATTAGTTATGCCTGTTGAGACCAAAAAGCAAAACAATTGTGGACGATAATTCCCTTTTTGCTATAGACTGAATGTTTATGTCCCCCCCCCCCCCCATAAATAAGTTAATACCTAATCCCCAATGTGATGGTATTTGGATGTTGTGCCTTTGGGAGGTGATTGGGCTGTGGGGGTGGAGTCCTTATGAATGGGATTAGTGCCCTCACAAATGAGGCTGAGAGGAACACTTCATCCCTCCCGCCATGTGAGGACATGCAGAAGACGCCATCTGTGAGGAGCTGCCCTCATTGGACACTGAAAATGCTGGTGCCTTCATCTTGGATTTCCCAGCCTCCAGAACTGTGGACAATAAATTTATGTTGTATATAAGCCACTGTCTATCGAATTTTGTTAGGCAATGTGAACAGCCTAAGACACCTCCCAAGTACAATTTGAGCTGGAGGCAGTCAAGGACTGGTTTGGTAATTTTACTTCATGAAACACTCAGGGAGCAGGAAAATCCTGCATTTTCTCCTGCTGTCTTTCCACCCTACCTTCATTGTGGGCCACATTCTCCCAGTTCCTTACAGAGCTTCAGCCTTCTCCCAAGCAACATTAAGAACACTTCCTGGAAACAGGCCCCTGACTTCTTTCATTAGCCATCAGGTAATCACAGGCCACACCCAGGCATAGAAAGATTAGAAAATCTGTCCTGTGCTGGGGGCGGGGGGTGCATGAGCCACCTCAACTTTTGGTTTGATAAGCAGTGAAGAGTATCCAAGGAATTAAGAGGTCAATGAAATATATATTTACATATTTTACCAACTCCTCTTATTTTCTGTAGATAAGAAAATTCAGCTCAAATGTTGCTTTTTATCTTATGTTTCACTATAAAACTATTTATTTTATTCTGGGGTGAACGTATTTTGCGCAAATTAAATTTTCTTTATAATACTGTTTTTAAAATTTCATCATAACCTTCAAATTTTATAAAAACTGTTAGGATTTAATTGATAAAATTTGACCAAATTATGGCTTTCTATGCTAAATTAAATGTAGTAATTTGGAGATTGGAAGGCTTCCCATGAGAAACAGAAAAGTAAGCTAGAATTAATTTTCCCAGAATTCCGTTCCCTGCATGGTTGCAATTGGATAGAGGCCATCAGGTGAGAGGTGGAGGGTCCCACCTTATCCTCACTTCTGTAACCATCCCCTCCTGCTCTCCTTTACTTTGATTTTAACAAGAGTGCGGGGCCACACCAACCCCCTGTGCCATGCTTCTCCTGTAGCAGGAGATACTTACCTTCTGGCAAGTTCCAACTTGTTCTTCCTCACCAGGGCTGGTGAGTCTCTTATCCCTTAACCTTATTTCATCAAACCCATCCAAACTATATAAGATCTAATTCCTGTAATAAATTTTTACTCCACAATATTCCATTATATTCTCAACTTTTTCCTTCTATCACTATTCACTATATGTAATATAGAAGCTTATATGTCATGTAGGTAAAGGTAGTGTTTTAATTGAAATGGTTTTATAGCCAGCAATTCTTATTACCTTGCATGTCACAGGAATTCAGCAGCGAGATCTTTTTCTTATAGACAGGCAGCAGTGCACGATGTTACTACCTAAGAACATTGCTTCCCCTTGCCATAAATCAGCAAATAGGACCTTTTACTTTATCTCAGTTTCTCCTTTATTTTTCAAACCAGATAAAATGTCCAGCTGCCTTATTTGCCCAGAGTAATGCAGTTTATATACCACAGCACGTGAAATGCCCATATTATCAGGCTAGACAATATGCTTCATAGTTTTTGTTCAGTTGAAGCAACTGACCTCTCAATAGACAATTCTCCTTTCTCAGAGACAGTCATGGTCGAGGTAGCCTTTGTCATCACGTGGTAACAAGCAACTGGAACTCTGAGTGGCTTTCAACACCACATTCCTCCTGTATGTCTACGACAGATTGGCTGCAGCTCTGTTCCATGTCCTTTTGACATCAGCCTGGGCTGTGAAGCAGCCTCAGTCTACAGCAGAGGAAAAGAGAGCTTGTAAAGTTTCTTGCAGAAAGAAAGTATATTACTTCCATTTCTTTTCATTAGTCAGTGCAAGTCACAAGGCTAGGGCTGATGTGAGCTGAGAAAATACATTTCTTCCCCAATGAGGGGTAAGTAATACTTTTGGGTGAAATAATACACTGAGCATTAGCTTTGCTTCTCCTCTACCCCCACATGCAGGGCACAAACTCCCTCACCAAAGGCAACAGCCAAATCCCCAGCAACACACTCGTCACATGCCTGTCTCCACACTTGGGCAGAGCCATGTCCTCTTGACAAGAAGACCTGTGAACTAAACCAACGCACATGCCTCCCTTGCTCTCTGTGCTCAGTCGGGCAACAGGAACAGTATAACTGCAGGAAGTGCTCCCATTAGAAAGCAACAACCGGGAGCCCACCAGCAGCCTCTGGTCTGCACCAGTTCCAGAAACCTGAGGAGTGGACACGTTGAGAGTCTCGAGCCTCCCACCTTAGGGTGGGGAATGCTTTTCAGGCTCTCATTGTACACCCTGGAAACAGACACTCTCCCCCAGTTTGTCCTCCTGCTCCCTATGTCCTTCCTTCTTGGTCATCTTATTTTGTCACATCTGAGAAGGGCACTGGGCACCTGCTCCCCTTTGGGAATGACAGCCTCTGAAGTCTGGTGAGCCAAGGTCTATTCAATGTTTTTAGTAGTCAAACTCTTTTTTTTTTTTTTTCTTCTTCTTTTCTTTGGCATGTGGCTGGTACAGAGATTGAACCCTGGACCTTGGTGCTATCAGTC
>NW_007728855.1:66242-67659 GCF_000696425.1 Galeopterus variegatus | reverse complement strand
AGTCAGGCCTTTTGTATTTTTATCCAAATCATTGATAAAATTGTGAAAAGGACATAGCCAAGGATAAAGCCAGTGGTACCCTGCTGGAAACCAGCTTTAGATATTGACATCTACCCATCAATCACCTCTTTGGTTGAGTTTTTTAATCAGCTGCTAATCCATCTTTTTGATCTTGTAGTTTTCTAAATCTCGTCGACAAGTGCCGAGTCTGACATGATTTGTTCTTTGTGGGTCTGTAGTCACCTCCTCCTCTGAGGAACCATCTTTCAACTTTAATGATGTGTTCCTCAGAAAGGAAGGTGCTATTTTGCTACACATCAGCAGTAAGCAGAACCTTGTCCAACTTTTCAAAGTGTAATAATCATTTGTCCAACTTCAACAAACTTGTGAAACTTCTAAATTTTGCCAAGTTTCCTCAAATATTTTCAAGGTTCATAGCTAATTTATAAGCTATCTGAGTAACTGAGGTAGCAACTCTAGTAGACATTCAAAATAGTTGTGTGCGCTAGCAGAATTTTCTTCAACTATCCCAGGTTTCAAAGTCTTTCTTACTAGTGTCCGTCCTATTTGTCTCTAGGAATAATTCTAGAAACTGCATTTTCTTTTTTCTCTTTGGTAATTTTCAACCTAACAAACCCCAACCTGTCTGTTCTCCTGCCACTGCAGATATTATCTTGAAAATTGCTATTAGTTCATCTTGTCATTCCTGTAATCATTCTTACAGTTTATTTGTTGAATCCAGATTAGACTAGACTGGCAGGTGATTTAAAACTCAGATGTTACATGCTTTCATTAAATTTAAGGAGGGGAGACAGGTCTTGTCATGGAAATAACACTGAATGTGGGTCCAGATATGTAGGGCATAAGGACTAACCTCCAAACTTTCTAGTTTTGTGTTTTGTTAGGGCATACGATTTTCTGACATACTGTTTGTTTTTTAAAAGTACATTAAATTTTTTTTTCTCATATAAAGTGCTATAGCAATGAGAAAATTATGTAAATCATCTTAAAGTACTATGTAAACAGGGAATATAAAGCATCTTGTCATTGTTATTACTTGGTAATATAAAGTTGATATAAAATGCAAGGACAGGAAAGATAAAATGAAAGCAGCGTATTGAAAATTGAAGGAAGAAATAGATTATGTACACTGAAGATGTATGCCATGGACTTAGCCTATACATCTAAATAGTAGCCGGAATGTAGTCTGTCCATTCTTATTTAGTAATTAAAATATGTTAGTGATAAAAAAGCCAAGAAGAGTAAACAAAAATCGAGTGTGAAAATTAGATGTTTTCTTAGTGTATTAGTTCGTTTTGTGTTTCTATAACAGAATTACCTGAGACTGGGTAATTCATAAAGGAAAGAGGTTTATTTGGCTCACGATTCTGGGACAGCTGCATCTGGCACAGGCCTC
>NW_007728855.1:64131-65097 GCF_000696425.1 Galeopterus variegatus | reverse complement strand
CGGGAACTGGTCTGTATGTGGGATCCGAACCCTCGGCGGGAGCGCCGCCTCACTCCCAAGCAGTGCACTGTAACAGTGTGCCACCGGGCCGGCCCTCCAGGAAGTTTTTTATTAAGATATTAATTTTGTGCCCAAAATGTATGAATCCATTTTCTAAAGTTCATTTCACCTACAAAAATTTGTTTTTCTTATCTGTATATATATTTTTGATAGTTCTTTCGTAGTTAATGTGCTTTGAAAATTGAGGAAAATTTCTGTTAATACTTCCATACATTTGGAGACACCAGAAGACATAATAATAATAATAATGACAATAATAATATCTTTTACTATTCATTCTAAATGAATGGTTAGTTTATAATGACTAATACTTAAAGAACTAGTTATTTCTTAGGTAGAAAATGTATTCTGATTTCAAGGACATTTAAACTATTAAAGAGAAGAGCTCTTTAATTGTATATTCATTACATGAGAATCACTTTTCTAAAATATTGCAGCATAGCTGATTTTAATTCTGATACCTCTAAAATTTAATTTAAATTAGCATTATTACACTGTGCTACAATGATTATTGATTTAGTTAAATTAAAATGTGTGTCATGCCTTCAAGATACAGTAATACACGTCAAAGCATCATCAGTGCGTTAACAATCTTTACTCAGCATTAGCTACTCATGTCAGAATCAAGCCTTTCCTTCAGAACAGCAACTCAGACAGACATGCACGAGCGAGAACCCTTCACCTTCCATGAGTACAGAGAGGACAGAGGACGGGGACATGTTGTATGCAGCACATGTGGGCATCTGTGCATGTGCGTCCCTTGGCTGAGGCTAAGTTTTGCATAAATGCACTTATTTTTTTCTGTTCTGGATATCATGCAGGAAACTTACCAAACCTCCTCACCCTTCCAAGCAGGGAAACCAACTTCTCCTCCACAGAAGATAAAGGTTTAAGGATAGTTATTTT
>NW_007728855.1:57949-63810 GCF_000696425.1 Galeopterus variegatus | reverse complement strand
ATGCTGAGGGTCCTCCTCATCAGATCAAGACTGATTAACTCCTGCCCCTCATACAAGCAGTACCAATTAATTCCTGTCCCCTAGGGAAAGTGCTTCCCATTCAGTTGACATTGGACTGAGGCATAATAATATGAAGCCATGTGGCCCCAGATCTAAGCCCCAGTTTCCTATTAGCTTTAATTTTAATTAAGCCAGTCTTTTGTTTTCTATTTTTATGATTCAGATACTTTACAGCTCAGTTAACTTCAAGCTATCAGTACAGTGAGGAATATAACTTATTGACACACCCTAACCTTGCCAGTAGACAAAGATATGTGTCCTCCCTCCCTAGGATCCCTCCTTTTTAAAAAATTTTGACTGAGAAGTGGGCATGTAACCATACACATTTCTACCAGGAACTTACTGGAGTGTTGGGGTGGAAAACAGTGTTTCCACTGCTATTGCCATGCCAGAGGTGAGGAGTGGCAGGTTTGCAGTGGAGCTTGCTGGAGAGGAAGCAGAATGGGTGAAGCTCTGTGGATATGGACTGCAGCCATCCACACTTCTGTTGTTCCTTTCAGCTACATAAGCAGGTGCATTTTATTTCCATGTTTTTAAACCTAACTTGAATTGCATTTTTAACAAAAAGAGCCCTGCCCAAATAGAAATAACTGTGGGCAAGAGTGCAAAGGACAGACATGAACTTGGCTGTGTTGAAGGGAACCCTGACAATGCGGAGGTCTCTACTGTAAGCTCAGCGGTTGTAAATTCACATTATGCAGTTGTGAATCCTACATAAAGTGCTGCCCCTTTTGATCAGTAGGTGCTTTGTGCTGTTGTGAAATGGTCCCTTTAACAGCTCTACTGAGAAGTAATTTACATAACCTAATTCATCCGTTTAAAGTGAAAAATTCTCTGTATCACAAGTGCATTTCAGTATATTTGCAGTTGTGCAACCATAACCATGCTCTATTTTTAGAACTTTTTATCTCCCCCCGCCCCTAAATCTTCATACCTATGAGCAATCAAATCCCATTTCTTCTCAACCCATCCCACAGCCCAGACCTGGGCAATCACTAATTTACTTCCTGTGTCTACAGACTTACCTATTCTGGCCAGTCCTTATAAGTGGAATCGTACTTCAAGGATTGTGTGCATTGTAGCCTGCATCAGAACTTAATTTCTTTGGGTCACCTAATAATATTACATTGTATACATACTAGATCCTATTCATTCATTTGTTAATTGATGAACATTTGGGTTGTTTCACTGTTTAGCTATAACAAATAATGCTGCTATGAAAATTCATTTATAAGTCATTGCATAAACATGTTTTTTCATTTCTCTTGGGTATGTAACTAGGGGTGGAATTGCTGTGTCATATTGTAACTTCTTGGTTTAACATTTTCAGGAACTGCCAAACTGCATTTCAAAAAAGCTGCAACATTTTACATCCTCACCAGCAGCATATAAAATTTTCCAATTTTTCAACATCCTAACATTCGTTATTATCTGTCTTTTTTATTATAGCCATTCTAGTGGGTGTGAAGTGGTATTTCATGGTTTTGATTTGCATTTTCCTAGTGACTATTAATGTTGAGCAGTTTTTTCATGTGCTAAATGGCCATTTGTATATCTTTTTTGAAGAAATATCTATTCAGATGTTTTGCTCAATTTTTAGTTCTTTTAATCTCTTAATTTTTTGGTTTTGAGAATTATTTATGTATTCAGAATGCAAGCCCCTAGTCAGATATATGCTTGCAAATAGGAGGGCAAGTGTAAGAAATTCTGAATTTGTCTTTTATCACTGTATTAGTCCGTTTTGTGTTGCTTATAAAAAAAATACCTGAAACTGGGTGATTTATAAAGAAAAACAACATTTATTGCTTACAATTTCTGAGGCTAGGAGTCCAAAGTCCACCTGGTGGTGGCAACAGTGACCCAGGGGTCTCACATTGCAAGATGGTGGAAACAGAGAGAGCAGAAAGAGAGAGACAGCCTCTCCTCTTCTTTTAAAGCCCTCAGAACCACACCCCAACCACCATTTTTAATCCATTCACTACAGCATAGTCTTACAATCCAATCACCTCTTCAAGGATCCATCTTTCAATTACCATAACAGGATTTCCCACTCTCCTAACAGTCAAAGTGGGGGCTAAGTTTCTAATACATAAATCTTGGGAGACACAATTCAAGCTTCAGGGAGTTTTGGGAGAACCTAACTCCATTCACTACAATCACTTTAAAAAGTAATTGTGTAAGGAAAAATTGTTCAAATATATTACGATTTATAATTTATATTGAATCATAAATGTATGAGACATATAACGTATGTAGAAATAAAATACCACAAAGAATGGAATGGCGGGGCTGGCCCGGTGGCGCACTGGATAGTGCGCCGCTTGGGAAGCACGGCGGCGCTCCCGCCCGAGGGTTCAGATCCTACATACAGACCGGTTCCCGCTCACTGGCTGAGCGAGGCGTGGGAGCAGCACCGAGGGTTGCAATCCCGTTGCCAGTCCCCGGTCCGGTACGGGGGCAGCACTGAGGGTTGTGATCCATTGCCGGACACGGAAAAAGAAGACAAAAAGACAAAAAAAAAAAAGAATGGAATGGCGAAAATAGAATATAATGTTTGTTTCTCATACTATAGGTGAAGTGGTATAAAATTTTTTGAAGGAATACTATCATAAATTAAGATGTACTATAAAAATACTACAAATTATCTTAAAATATCTATAATTTTTAATATGATAATGGATATATGGAATTATTTAAAACAATAAAAAACAGTTTAATCCCAAAGAAGACAAGTGGAAAAAAAGAAAAAAAAGGTGAAAGAACAGCTGGGACAAACAGAAAATAACAGGAAGACAGCTTCAAATCCAACCACATTGCCATTACATTAATTTTAATTGATATAAACATTTGTATTTACATATTTTTTTAAAAGAAACTGTCAGAGTGGAGAAAAAAACTAAGAAATCTACTTTCAGTATAAAGATATATCTAGTATAATATATTGTCTTGAAATGATGTATTTCTGATTTGCTTTATTTTTAAAAAAAAAAAAAGATGACCGGCAAGGGGATCTTAACCCTTGACTTGGTGTTGTCAGCACCACACTCTCCCAAGTGAGCCACGGGCTGGCCCTTCTCTTTTGCTTTAAAATGCTTCATCCAAAACGAAAAAAAAAAAAAAAAGAGAGAGAGAGAGAGAAAAGAAAACAGAAAAAAGAGAAAGACACACTGGTAATATGTTGAGTTAGGGGGTCTGGCTAATGGATGTGTGGGTGAGGAGTTTAATGTTCTCTCTATTTTCATGTATGTTCCCTTTTGGGGGTAATAAAGTGCTTATAATGCATAGCTATGCAGTGTCACAAATTTCCAAGTATTTCTCGCTAACTAAAGTAAATGCCAGCAAGGTCAAGGAGTCTCTAAAGCAGAGCTAAAATCAATGGGATTTGATGGAGGTACAGAACTGGGGATCCTACCAACCCAGGCCTTCCCCTGATGGAAAGCTAACAATTACCCCCAAAGGGGTGGAGTCGGGGAACACTGGGTGTATGTCCTTGCTCCAGACAGGGTTCCAAAGGTCAGGACTGAGTTGGAACTGGCCATGTGGATTATAAAGGGCATGGGGAGAACACCAAGGCTCACTGATGAGAGTCAGGCACATCTAGACATAGGGTCAAGATTCCAGAACCATAACGCTCACTAAAGGAGCAAATACAAATTGATTGACAACACATGAAGTTTTATTTCCAGAGATGGCCCGAGTCTGGCAATCCCTAAATCAACATTCAGGCCATTGAACTAACTTCATATTCAAGTAGGCCACTTAGATTGGTATAGTTCCAGCCAGAAGTGGTGACTCTCCACATCAAACTCAGATGTGGCCAAGTATGCACATTAGTAAGTCCATTTTTTCTAGTAGTTGAGAAAAGTCTTCACCTACCATGTGACCTCTATGGTGATGGGCAGACGACCTGATTCTCCTGCTGCACTCCAGGAGCTGGATGTGGGTTGTTCTGATCAGGGTGATCCCATATTCTTTGCTTCAGGGATTGACTAAGGACAGGGACAGCCCCAAGAGTAAATCAGTCAGTGCATGGTATTTCCCAAACTGACTAGGTTGGAGACAGTTTGACAGTATGTGACTTAGGTTGAGCCAATCAGAGAGAAATTCAGACATTTCTGATGGTTGAAAATGAGACAACCTCACTCTCTGGTCATGTGCTCTCAGAGGTGAAGCCTGCTCAAGTCAGGAGGGGGCAACCTTAGGATAAAGCTGACCTTCGAGCAGGCAAAGCAGAGATATGATCAAATAATTCCTGTAAGCATCCTAAATTTTGACTTTCCCGATAAATTAGCAAAACAGAAAAAAAATGTATTTTTTTAACTAAGCCCGAGCAGAAATTCTGTTGCCTGTAAAGAAAATCTCCTGAGTGATCTATTTCCAGGGAACAGCTGTGGGGGGAGCCGGGCCAGTCAACCAAGGGAGCCCTTGCAGCTGTCTCTCTGCAAGTCCTCGGTGTTCGTGGAAAAGTAAGTGCTGCATGTCAATCCTTCTTTCTGCATTTTACACGTATCAGACTTTATGTATTATTGTGCTTTGGTCTTAAATTCAGCCCTCTTGTTTTCCTTTTGTGCTGTGTGCTGGATTGCTTCAGGTAGTAGGTAAATTTATTGTTATCTGTAGTTGTACCATGAAGAGTGAAATTTGCAATTGAAGAATACCTAGGCCCCAGAGGGAAAAAATACACACACACACACAAACACAAAGGTTTTTTTCTTAGGTATGAGAAAGGGATATTAGCGGGAATTTTGCTATATTCCTATGGCCCTGTCTCCCTATCCACTACCACAGAAGTGAGCTAGAGAATAAGTTCTGACCTTTCAGAGGATTCCATCTCCCTAAGCAAAGTGACAAGAATTGGCACATGCTATGAAAATGGGAATTTCAATATTTTTTTTTTCTGGAGATTCAAGAGCCCTGGAGATAGCATCCCTCTTCTATGAGGATTGCTAACATGATGGAATATGAGTCTTTGATTTCTGGTGCCATGATACAATACCTGCTATAGAGAAAGAAGATGTGTGTGTGTGTGTGTTGGGGGGGGGTTGGTGGGTGACTAATAAACTACTGTGACATTGTAAGAGCTTCTGTAGCCAACATTTCTGAATTCAGACTGTATCTGGGTATTTTGGTTCATTTTATGACTTACTACCTTTTAAACTGGGATTGCCACTTGCCACAAATTAACAATTGAATTGTACAGGTATTTTCTGTGAAGGCTTGGAGAAGCAGCTCTGGAATGAGGGATGTCAGAATGACCTGAGAATAGAAATGAGAGGAAATGCTGCCAAGTCTGGTGGCTGGAGGATGGGTCCTTTCCCTGTTTTCCTCTTATTTCCCAGAATGTTGACAGCCAAGACTGTGATCACAGGTAAGAGACTGGGGAGTCACTTTCTGGGGAAGGTGATCAGTTCAAAATGGAGACCCATAGATACTCACTGTAGAGCTAGGCTAATGTCAGAATCCTGCGCCAATGACACCTATTGTCGAGTTCTTTACCTGCCCACAATCCTGCCAACTGGGCCAATTGTCAAGCTAGAGCTGGGTTGGGAGCTCACAGACCCCTCAAGCCTGTTGTCCAGACTGGGTCACAAACCCTTCACATGCCAGGCTGGATCACCAGACCTCTCACACACCAGGCTGGGTCACCAGACCCCTCACATACAGGTCTATAAGCTAGGTAACCAGCCAAAAGGTCTGAGCTATAGGTTCAAGAGCATGGCCATGGGCAGCAGATGCCTGAGGCACTAGATGCCAGGCAAGTTGGTGGCACTTCCCTTGTGCACAAACTCCACCCACATACA
>NW_007728855.1:55736-56771 GCF_000696425.1 Galeopterus variegatus | reverse complement strand
ATCTGGAATTTTCAGAGAAGAGCTCATCAGTTCCACAGAGGAAAATAGGTCAACCAGGATGAGCTAGGAAGGAGATGGATGCCCACCATGTGGTAGCATCACTGTGAGGTGGGGAACAGTGAGTCAATCCTTACAAAATTCTAATGGAAAGTGATTTCCAAACTATCAGTCAAGAGTGAAGTTAGACTTTGTATGCATGCTAGGGCTCAATAAATTTATGCATCATGCACCATTTCTCACTCAGTTTTTGGAAGATGGGAGCAGACTAACACGAAGACAGACTCAGATTCCGGAAGCAAGGAATCCACCACAGGAGAGAGCAGAGAATTATGACAAGAAAGGCCCAGATAGCAACTGTGCAGTGGGCCAGAAAAAACAGGGTGCACTAGAGAAGGAGAAGAGAGGGAATGTTTCTTAGAAAATAAAAAGAACAGGGGTGTTATGTTAAAATAAAAGAACATGATCATAGTAAGAGGGGCTTGGGGACCTTAACTACAGAATAATATTTGGAAATGAGTGTGCAATAGCAATGAGAAGAACTACAAGGCAAATATTAAAATATGAGACTATTAAATCGATAAAGAATTATTGTGAAAAATAAGGAAATATGATAATAGCATACAAAATAATAATCATTGAAAGGCTATTTAAATAAAAATATTGACTTCAACAAATTGTGACAATGGGGAAATTTGTATATGTAAAATGGGCCTTAATAGAACCACACTTTTATTTTCTATAGAAGAATGTTAATTGTTAGTTTTTACAATATGCTAGTCTAACAATATCAGAAGATGCATGTTATTTAGACAAAGTCATATTATTTAAGAAAAGTTGGAAGGAGTTGCGGAGGGGGCCTCACAGCACAGGGTCAGGCTGCAGAGGACAGGGCAGATGAGCAGGTGACCCTGCAGGAGGAGTGAGGGGCGGGGCTGACCCAGGGGGACGGGGAGGGAAGGGTGGAGGCGAATCCTGCTACATCTCTAACCTGACAAATGGAATTTGGTGACATGATTAATAGAGACAGAAAACGAA
>NW_007728855.1:47890-54819 GCF_000696425.1 Galeopterus variegatus | reverse complement strand
GCTACATCTCTAACCTGACAAATGGAATTTGGTGACATGATTAATAGAGACAGAAAACGAAGAAGCAGCAGCTAAGAAGGAGTTGATTTGGCAACTATTTAATTTTTTTTAAAAAAGCTTGTGGAGCTTTGAAGTTAATGGGTAGAGAGTTTGAAAATGTCTATCAGTAGACCAGGAGAGCAATTTGCCCCAGTGCTATGAATGCGGGAGCCATTCGTGACTCAGTTATGATGGAAATGAATTAGTGGATATAACTGAAAAAAATGAGATCTTTGGAGAGAATATATGGATTCAAGAAAAAATTGAAGAAAGGGCCTAAAACAACACCAGCATTTTATGGATGGGCCCAGGGACAGGAGGGAACCAGCTAAGAAAGATAAGAAAGAGCAATCATGATAAAGCAAAACAAGACGGTGGTGCCACAAGTCAGAAGAATACAGAATAGCAACATTTGTCTTTCTCTTCTGGAAAGACAGCAAGCATCTATCAGGTTCTCAGTAAATATTTGTGGAAGGAATAGATTAATAAATGAATCAATGAAGTCAATGGTGGCAGGTGCACAGGAAGGCCCAGTAGGACCTTGATGCTTGCAGGGCCAGGCAAGCGCCTGACACACAGCAGAGAGGAGAGAAGAGGCGGGGTGAGGAGGGGCAGGTGTCCCCAGGGAGCAGCGGGCCTGGCCCCGGCGGTCCGGACCCCAGAGCCCAGGAGGGTGCAGTGGACAGAGGGGCAGTGTTCAATCCTTGCCCCACGGAAAACATCCGGATTATGTCTGCTTATGGGATGTTCATATATTAAAAGTATACTTAAAAAGTCGGTACCAACAATCAGCAAAGCGTATATATTTTCTGATAAACAGAGGAAATGTAGCCCTTTATAGAAAAGAGCAATTTCCTCTACGACATTCCTGGAATGGATGAGTGTCTAACCTCTCTCTCTCTTCCTTCCGGAGACAGAAAGCCGAGAGGCAGGAATCAAAGCCAAGTGCTATTAGGAAGAAGAGTGTACAAAAGAAGTGAATTCGTGGTAAATAAAGGAAATTAGCACACCGTCTCCATGGACATCGGAGAGTGTGTTTTAATCATTCATTGAACATTGGAGCCATTTGAATTGCTTAAAAATTAATAGAAATGCAGACAATGAACGAATCAAGCTGAGCTCTAACCTTCATTGCCAAGTACAAGTATTTGATGTGTTAATTAGATAATTTTAAATGTTTTGGCAGGAATTTAAAATATAACCATATCGTTACAAGCATATTTTTTCAAGACTGGGAATTTGTTTGCAAGCTGACTCAGAATACCACAGCTGATGACTTTTAAAACCCGTGGATTAAAACCAAAATAGGCCACTTACACATACAGTATCTGGTTCATCTCCAGCATCCAGGTTCAATTGTAAAACCCGAGGAGTGAGGTTCTCTGTTCTCTCTGACAATAATAAGGGTGTGATTCCCCTCAGGGAAATCAGCTATGCAGAGGAAAGACCAGTATAATAATGTGAGCAAGCCACAGAATCAATCAATCTTTTTAAAGTGGAAGAATATTTTGAACAAGACTTTAACTCTCTTCTTCCAGGAAAGATATAATTAAATGAATGTAATCCATGCAGTTGCAGAAATGGAATAGCATGCTTATAAATGATTATGACAGGAAAAGCTATTGCTGTGAGATTTGAGTTAATATTTAGCTAAGAACTGATTGGAGAAAGCTGTAAATGTGAAGTTTCATTGTATATTTAAATATCCAAGAGTATGCCTTTAGGATATATCAGTTCTGCCTTCCAACAGTACCCCTCGAATCCCTTTATATGACTTATCACAAGCCAAAATCAAATATATTTGTGTTTTAATTTGATTAATATCTAGTGTTAGGAGATAATTTTCCACCGGCCTTTATATTTCTGTACATCTTTTCAGCAGAGGCTTTGATTTTCTTTGTTCCAGACTATCTTTACAGATGTTCGTATGGTGAATTACTTGTTAAGATAGATATAGCACCCACAACAGGTGCAGAAGTGAGACAGGCCTGGAGTTACCAGTTTTACCCAAATAAAAATATGAGGTGTCTTATTAAATTTGAATTTCATATAAAATATGTCCCATGCAACATTTGGGACCTCATTGTTTATCAGAAATTCAAGTTTAGCTGGGCACCCTGTACTCTGTCTGGCAACCAAACTTACTACCCATTATAAACAATTTGTTTTCCTAAGTTTGGGTTCCTCGCCTGTAACATAACCAACACTATACACAGGAATCACTTGGCCTCCTTACCATTGGCTTGTGGGGACTGTGTCTTAGGAAGCCAGACCCATACTCTGGCTGTTGCTATTGCTGTGAGAAACAGTCTTTCATTTCTGACCCACAAGTCTCAAGTCTTCAGCCAGCATTCATGAAATCGTGCTAGGCTGTTTTATCTTAGGAATCAGGGAAATCACAGACACATCCTGGCTCTTGACACCTACCTGGTTCACTAAAATACAAAAGCCTTTGACAGCAGGGACCATTTTTGTTTTAACACTATTGCTGGAATATTGCCCAGTAGTTCTCACTGGATAAATAATTGTTGAAAAGGTGAATAAAAGAATAATTGAATGAGCTGTCAATTGACTTTCAGCTGCAAAACTCTGGGAACTTTTGTAATTTAAACAGACTATATGCCTCTGTGTTGTAATCCTGTGTGTCTACCACTGTCTTTCCTCCACCTTTCTCCCCATCTTTATTCATTTTTTGTCTTTATCTCCATCTCTTTCTTAAGCCTCAACTTCAGAGTTAGCCCAGTCCCAGCTCTGTTCTATCATATAGCCATTCTTGCATTGACAGGGCGTGACATAGCTGAGTTGGTGGCCCAACTCACATGTATAATACTTCACTAGGCTATTTTAGGAACGCTTGAAGCAAATAATTGATAGGTTAATAGGATGATGAATGATTGATTATATGATCACTCAGTCTAGAACTAAGGGCTAAATTTCCTTCAAAATAATCTGGTTCAATCCCTCATTGTAAAAAGGAAGAAATAAGCCTTGGAATTTGGAATGTGCCCATAGTTACAAATCTAGAGGTCAAGAATCCTAACTCAATGCTGATGTGATTCTCTAAGAGTTTCGAGATATACTAAAGACATGGTATAATATAAATACACACACACACACACACACACACACAAAGTGTGTGACCTGTCTACTTGCTTATTAAGAATATATCTTTATATTTCTATAATTCTCTATCTCTATGCCTAGGTTTATCTGTTTATTCATCTATCCAAATCTCCACCTATTATCTATCTATCCCTCTATCTATTGTTAAAGTTACTAAAATGGAAAATCTTATGGTTATTTTTGAGATAAATATGAAACCCCAAAGGAATTCTCTGCTAGCTGCATTCTACTGCATGCTAAACTGCTTGACCTTCTGGGGGGTCTTAATCTCTCTTCTTTATCCTGAAGTTGAGGAAGATGAGAATATGCCACCCCAAAATATGCCAATTTGGCATAGTGATTATTTTGAGCTGGAGGTAATTGGTAATCAACAAATGCAGAAAGAAGCCTTCCCAGAGCTTCCTCTATGTGACTAAAAGTAGAGACTTCTGAGAAATGAGAACTCCAGGGGAGATTTACGGCCATGAAGACAGAAGGTCGGTACCAAGATGGACCTAAGCAAACAAACCTTACTAAAAGCCCCTGCTCATCTACTGGTCTGTGCATGTCTTCGCCTCCCCACAGTCTGCAGAGGACAGGATCCTTTGCTTCGTCACATGGTCACAATCTATTGCCCTTTGTTAAAAACAGAACATAGCCTCTGTACCCGTGTATTCAACCAACTGTGGGGCAAAAATATTTGAGAAATAAATTAATAAATAAAAAAATAACAATACAACAATAAAAAGAATACAAATAAAAACACAGTATGACAACTATATACATAGAATTTACATTGTATCAGGTATTATAAGTAATCTAGAGAAATGTGTGTAGGTTACACACAAATGCTGCTCTTCTCCATTTATTTCTGAGGACTTTTCACTTTGAAAGGCAGCAAGCAAAAATCATAGAGGGAGAAGGGACCTCAAGTCAGTTCTGGAGTAGTGGTATTAGGATCAGATGCCTGGGAGACAAGATAAAAGATAAGTCAAGACTTAGCAGGATATGGACGTCAGGTGATAAAATTAAACACGAGATAACTCTTAAAGCTGTGGAATGCCAAAGGCTGCCTTTTAGAGAATGTTGGTCATATGACAAGTTTTGTGGTGGGTAGGCAGGTGTATGACCAAACTTGCCATGGGTATAAACCATTGACTCTTCTGTACCACAAGAGACAGATGATACACAAATATTTCTGATAGACTAGCAGAAACACAGTGCAACTTTGGATGTAATTTGTTGTTTTCCAAACTGTATTTAGAGGCTCAGGATTCAACTCAGGCACATGAAGGGCGAACATGAGCACAAGACATGACCTTCACATATTTTAAGAATGCCATTTACATCACACATCTGGATAAGCACATGCAAATATAAAGCAGAATCTACCACAGCTGGCTTTTGACTGCGTCAGTCTCCCTGACAGGGTTGCCTAAGTTGTATTTCTGATTTTGCATACAAAAAAATGATTTAGTGACTCCACCACAAATCTGGTGGCCCTATGACACATAGTCATTCTGCAGCTCTGTCCTCTGGAATTCTGAGTGCTGAGTCATGCTCACAGTACAAATTGACACCGACTGTCACACCTATTATTTTTTTGTAATACACATGAGAACCAAAATACCAAATTTTCTTCAAAAATTGCCATCCAAAATAAGCTTTAATATGTGAAATATTACGGTATGACCTGTTTGAGGGATTTTTTTTCTGTTTATTCTAAAATTTGCAATGTGCCTTTAAAAAAAATCTAATTGGGTATTTTTACTCTGACAATAACAGTTTTTGTTGTCATTGTTATTTTGAAAACAGAGACATCTTGTTTCTTTAATCCTGCTGTCTATCACTATGGTTTCAATATTTGCTTAATGTACTGAACATACTTAAAACTCTTAAGTAACTGTAAATAAAGTAACAATTATTCAAATAAGGACATGAATAGATTTAAACCATTTTGTAGAATTATCTTAGAATTATGGTAAAACAATTTTTCAAAAAAGGTAACTTAGGAAGATTTGAATTCTTTTTCAAATTTCAAAAGAGGTAGCAAAGAAGAAAATAAAATGTATTACTAAAAATGTTTGAAATCCAAATTGTCACATTTTCAGTAAAATGTAGAGAAAAAATGATGACAGGTGTTCCTCTGAATCTGTTTTACCATCTACAATTTTCTAAAAACCAATGTGCATTTTTTCAATAATTTGTGTGTATGCATGTGTGTGTGTATACATATATTCCATTCTATTGAATAATTAATGAAAAAACATAATTTAAAGGAAAAAACCTAGTAAAAGCAGTGCCACTCCCTCAGTTCATCCACAAATAAACTTTCTAAGTGCTGCAGGGTCATAAGAGGGGCGGCTCCTCTCCTCTCCATCATAAAGGGTCCCGCTGATACTCCTGTAACAAAAGATAGGTTAATGAGAGAAAGGCATAACAAATGTATTACATGCACCCATGTGCACAGGGGTCACACAAAATGTGAAAACTCAAATGAGGGGTCAGATGGCTGAGTTTTTATGCCATCCTGAGGTTGCAACAGGAAGAGGGGCTTGCAGCACTGCAGGACAGATTAGGCAGGGGTAGGGCACAGCTAGAAAAGGGTCTTATTATGCAGATGAAACCTCCCAGGTGGCAGCTCTCAGAAAGAATACCCAGTAGCCTGTTTTCTGTCAGACCTTCAAAGGTGTCGGCCTCATGGTTAATCTTTTCCACGTGCAGACGAGTGGTGCCACAGAGAAAGCCTGTTTGCTTCGTGTTTACCTTCTTGTTCATCTCAATAATGTAGATTTTCTCTACAAATGCAAATCTCTCCCACAAAAGGCAGCTTTTCAAAGGCTGTTCCTGCAGTGATTTCTGTTTTTAAAGCCCCCCATGAATAGCCCTATAGGAATATGCCAAATAAGTGTATTTTGGGGTAAAATATTTTTGGTTTCCTTTACTGTGTTTCTTAAAATTGACTTAGAAAATGACTTTTCTCCATTCACAGCAGAATCTGAAAGGAACAAATTTATTTACCAACAAAATTATGTCCAAAGCCTGTCACTTCTGTTTTTTTCCCCAAATCAAACTTATAAACACGAAGCAAACAGAACTAGAAAAGTCATAGCATGTCCTTGGGTACTAAAAACTCCCTGTCTTACCGTACCATTTACATAATATTTTCCCACAGGGATCTTGGGATTGATTTATCATGAGCACTTAAAGTCTTTAAATCTATTTTTCAATCTATTATTTGTTATGCAGTATTGCTGATGTGAAGCCACTTTACATCTATTTCTTGACTGGCATTGAATGTGTTGGGGTGCAGAAAGCTTTTACCCCAAAGCGTGGTGCTTTGGCAGGCTGGAGTAAAGAGGCAGGCTCGAGGTCTGTCTGGCCTCCAGTCCCCACTTCTCTCATTCTTCTGTCTCGCTCCAAAGCACAGGAGGAAGCTGGTCCCTTACCTGCCTAGGGCCCTTATCCACCAAAGAAGAAGACAATTACCTTGGGTCCATTCTCTGAATTTCCATTAACTTAACTCATATCACAGGAAGGAAAATGTGTCTGTCAACACACCTGGACTAACTTTTCTCACAGGCCATTGTTTTATTTCAGTCCCATTCAGTATTTTGAAGAGAATTATTTACCAGCCATTGTCTGCTCTGTGGCCCCAAAGACTTTCTTCCAGGCCATTGTATATCGTCCAGGACCATTGAGACCCCCTCCTCTCCTGTCCCTATGGATGTTACCAACAGGTCAGGCTCGGCTTGCCCTCTCACCTTAAACAAATGACCTGAAAGTCC
>NW_007728855.1:43622-46645 GCF_000696425.1 Galeopterus variegatus | reverse complement strand
ACATGGGAGCAAAATAGTCCCAGTGGCCACTTGCCTCTTGCAGCTAGAGTCCTCTCTGGTGTCCAAAGCTTTCCAATTTTTGCCAGTGATTAAATTAAATTAGGCTCTTGGATTCCAAAGTCATAGAAATGAACAATGTACTCAACAGTAAAGCAAGCAACACTTTATTAAAAGAGGAGATAGACTTATGCATAAGGGGGTAGCAACAGTAAGGCTAGCCCCCCGAGGGGAGCTGTTCAGGGTCTTTTATAGGGAAAGGAGTTAAGGGGTGGCAGGCCAGCATCACTGGAAGTGGTCCATTCTGTTATTCCTGGTTGCATCATGGGCGCATGCTCAGTAGGTCCAAAATGACAGTGCAGTTCATCATTATCACCCCAGGAGGGTCATTGTAGCAGTCACCTTGATGCTTTGTGTGCAGGTGGGAATTCCTAAAGGGGTCTTAAGGTTAATCTGTAACTTTTACAATTATACTAAACAAGCCTTGGGCAGGGGTTTTGCAACTCAGTAAAGATCTGTTTCTTCTCTTATTTCAGTCTATTTTGTCAGGGCAGCCCAGTGGGTAATCATTTGCCCTGGGGGATCTCATGACTGAGGAGCAGAAGTGTCCCCTGCAGGGAAAATGGAGTCAGTTTGGTTCACAGGCCTAGCCTTACTCCGTTTCATGGAGAGAATATAAACACGTGTACCCCATTGGGAATTGGGACATTACACTCTCGTAATTCCCTCGTGCATTTCCCCTCCTAACGCATTAAAACAATAAAATTTGTTTTGCCTTTTCTCCATGTTAATCTCATTTATTAGTTCATTTTTCAGAGTACTCTCAAAGTGTCGAAGGAGAATGACTTTGCTTCAGAAAGGAAAATTTCGAAAAGGACAACGTTCCGTCCTCAGAAGGCGTTTGGGCTTCGGATGACCCCGAGAAATTTTATTCGAGTGAATACACCATGCTTCCTATTATTATTATTTTTTAACTTATTCCTTAATAAAACCATCAGGGCTCTTGGGCACTCTTATCTACTCTCTCTCTCTCTCTCTCTCTCTCTCTCTCTCGGTCCCACTCCATCTTCTCTGGAGTGTACTCTCCCCTCTTTCTTTGCTAAATATAACTGCCTTTACCTTTCATTTCTGGTGTGTCTCGTCCAATTCTTTGTTCGAGACACCAAGAACCCAGATCTTGCCAGCAGGACCAGGAATTCTCCTGCAACAATATTAGCAATGTTAAAAAAGAAAAACCTTGGACAGATTAAATGTAACAAAATTTAATTGCTCAAAGAATGATTCACAAATTCTGGCAGCTGCCAGAACCAGAAGAGGTTCAGAGTGACTTTGAAGCTGCCACATGGCTGGCTAAGATTTACAGACAGACAGGGAGAGTGACTGACAGAGAACTGTAAGAAGCTGGGTGGGTTACAGCTGGACGTTGCCTCATCTGAATGGGGTTTGAACAGTTGGCTGCCTGCGATTGGCTGAGACTCATCAACTGTTACAAGAATATTCTAGTCTGTTTACACATCAAGTTATGTTACAGTTCACTACGTCTGAAGAAACATAATTTAGCAGCAATTATATTAGTTCCTCAAGAAACTGTCTTTAAACATTTTAACAATATTTTCTAAAACGAAACATAAGCATTCCTAACTTATTTTGTTTCAAGTCTCATCTTGGTATAAGTTTTGGACTAGTTATTTTAAGTAGTGAAACATTTATTATGCATTATTTAATAAAATACTAATTTTTGAAGATGAAAGTTGAAATAACATAAATGAATCATACCGAAGTAGACAAATTGCAAAAAATGGCAGTCATCAGACATGAAAATCTTTGCAAGATTTATAATTACGTTTTATTGCTGAATCACTTTAGTACAAAAATAGCACGTACTTGTTCAGCACATACCTAATTGATCTTACCATTTCTGATTTTGTTGGAAGTTATAAATGGGAATCTGGGCCTTTCAATGGAGAAAAGAAATATAAAAGACTATTGTGCTCCAGATGACCCAGCCCTTTTATGATACTGCAGATGCCCTGCTCAGGACAAAAACGATGAGGGGCAGCATGAGTTTTCACAATAAGGTGAGCCTTGCAGACTGTATCATATCTGCATAGGAGTTTTAGGTTGCTCGACACAGAGTCCCACTGGTCAGAACGTCAGGTGGGGCATCGTCCCTGGTGAACTGGGATAATCTTGGATTAGATGCAGGCTTCGACATTGCTCCTTCAGACTTCATGGTTCAAAATTTTTAGGTTTGGCATTTATTGAAATTTGTGGCATTTCTTACATTAAAGAAGAATGACATAATTTGTTTTCCACTTTTATTGCAGACTTAGTTCCAGTACTGTTGGTATATGGCCTGCCACCTGGTTGTATTGGTGACTCTAGTTCACAAGAGGTAAAATTTTATTTTGAAATGTTTAGGAGGATTTCGGTTTTATATATGATTTTAAAACTATCTCAACTCTCTCATTATTATTTTGTGAATTTAGTAATACCTACATTCTACAAGAAAAAAAAAGCAAAGTGTAAAGAATAGTTGGCTTATCTTCATCTTAAATACTAGAAGAAAATACTGTTTACTCATTTAAAAATGCTTTGTGGAATCGTTGAGACCCTGCTGGTCTCAGTAATTGCTTTCAAGGATATCAATAACTTCACGGGTCTTTGAGGTTTCCTGGGAAGCTGGCATGGAAAAGACTCACAAGGAAGGTAGATGAGTGCTGCCTGTGGTTCCCCCGCCCCGGCCCCACGGCTCCCAGCACGGTTCCAAAGACAACAAGCAAAGCCACTGCGCCCATAGTCGGTTTCACTGATTAAAATCAACAGTTTCAAAATAAGTGAAAACAGCTTTTCACTTTAATCTTCTATTTTCTAATATATTTATTACAACATCAAAAACAGTTGTGGTTGTCTATTTATTAATACTTCCTTCCAGAAGACTAGATTTTCTTATGCTCTCAAATTAGGATTGTCTGATGAAATACAGGATGCCCAGTTAAATTTCAATTCCACAAAAATATATATAT
>NW_007728855.1:41878-43111 GCF_000696425.1 Galeopterus variegatus | reverse complement strand
CTTTTCCAGGTTTTTTTTAATGCAGTGTTTTATCCCCTTGCTAATGCTCACCCCCTTCCTGGCTGTAAGCTCCCCCTAGAGGGGATTTTCGGCAGCTTCCCTCTACTGAAGACCTAATTTAGTGTAATCTTTACACTATTGTGAGTCCCTTCACATACGTGCTCTGACAAACCACTGTGGCTAGTGCATACTGATGCGATATTTTTGGAAGATAATTTGGCATCGTCTATATGATTATCTATTGATTCAACAGTTAGACTTCACGGAATTTATTGCACAAATATGCATACAGGCCTTTCAAGGACACATTTTATTTTGGAATGCATATGACATTTAATTTTGTTTTAGAATAATGATTAACAAAAACAAATGACCAAAAACCTAGCTGTCAATCAAAATGAGGACTTTTGGAATAAATTTTGATTAATCTGTATAATGAAAAACTAAGTAGTCCTTACAGATGGTAAGCTAGACTTATATACAGTAATGCAAAAAGAAGCAATATTATGATGTTTTAATTCTTCCTGCATGCCCTTGTTCCTAATAACCATAAACAATACAGTTGTTCCCCCTTATCCACACAGGACACACTCCAAAACCCCCACTGAATGCCTGAAATAGTGAATAGGACCAAACTCTATGTATACTATGTGTTTCCTATTGATACACACCTATGATAAGGTTTAATTTATAAATTTGGCACGGTAAGGTAATAACTAATAATAAAATGGGATAATTATACTGTAATAAGAGTTATGTGAATGTGGTCTCTCTCTTTCTGTCTCCCCAAATACTGTAATACAAGTATTTTTAGACTGTGGTTGACCTCAGGTAACTGAAACCTCAGAAAGCAAAACCCTGGATGAGGGAGGCTACAGTAATCATTTTAAGTGAATATAATAACAGGCTACAGATACTGAATTCTAACTACGTGTCAGGCACTGTTGTAAGAGCTTTATGTGTATTCACTCATTTATTTTAAGGTGTGTACAATTTTTATCTTTGTTATTTATGAAATAGTAATGCAGAGAGAGGATAAGTCACTATTTAAGGTCAGACACCTAGGGGGTGATTTAAGCTGGATTCAACCATGGGCATCCTAGAGCCAGAGTCCTCAGCATTTCACTGAATAAGCATAGAGTATCTGGAGATGCACGTAAGAAATTAACTGTTGCATTATACTACATGAGCACTCAAATTTTTCTTTGCTCAAAAAGAAGCACACACATGCAC
>NW_007728855.1:32315-40622 GCF_000696425.1 Galeopterus variegatus | reverse complement strand
TGCTGCCGCGCTCCCAGTGCCGCACTCTCCTGAGTGCGCCACGGGCTTGGCCCCCCAATTTTTATTCTGATAAAATGTATTTTTCCATGTGTGTTTTCCTTTCTCCTGAATACATAAATAGTACACACTCTCTACTTTAGGACTGATGTAGCACATCTGCACGCAGTATTTACTCTGACTCTAGCCAGTCCTTGGAATGGGGACAAGCTAGTTTAATCACTTTGTGGAGGTCCACAAAATGTATCCAGAATAAAGTGAATGCACTACGTATGCCAAGAGGCAAGTGTTGTGTTTCTTGATCCATTTTCTTTTTTCCTTTTCTCAAAAGTCATGCAGTACTGGGCAGGTTACCCCTTCCAGGACCCTTTCCTGCTGTCACCTCCCAGACAAAGACCTCCCAGGTGTTGCCATGGACTAGAGCACAGTGATGCAGACTCTCACTCCTCAGGCAGGAGGCTTCTGGCCTGATCACCATGCAGCTCCCAGGTGGTTCCCCCCTGCCCTCCTCCTCCTCACCTCCTCCTCCTCCCCCACCTCAGGCGCACTCTCACCTCTTCCCCTGTGGACACCACTGCCCAGATGCTCCTCTTAGACGTGTTCCTTCAAGGGCCGGAGACCTGTGGCTCACTTAGGAATCGAGGAGGGCCTAAAGAGTGCTGGCCCGAGGGGACAGCTCATCTGAAAGGACAGGCTGATGCAGGGCACAAGGTCTGCAGCCAGGACTTGTCCCTGAGGGGCCATCCTAAGTCCAGAGCTTGGGTGGGATTGGCTGAGGCCTCTGACGTGATTGCATTGCAGTTTAATTACTTCAGGTGTCCAGTCCTACGTCCCTCTCTCCCACAGGCAGTGTTCCCAAGAGCTGTTCCCAACAGACCTCCTGCGTGCAAATCTCCACCTCAGGGTCACCTTCAGTGACCTGGAACAGTTGAGGAACACGTCCCGCCAGTTCTCCTGGGTTTGACGGTGTTCAGACACCCCCTCCATTGTTACATAGTGGCTCAAATGGGCTGTCTCATTCCTTGTGAGATTCTGTTTAGAATCAGTGAAATCAAGTCCTCAAACAATCTCTAACTCCTTTACAGGAACTCGATTAAAAAGAAATGTGGCTCAGAGGCAGAGGCATTTCAGCTGGTGGCCCTCACGGTGCGTTCTGTCAAGAAAGAGTATTGACCTCAGTCAAGTCAATCAGGTGGTTTCTGTCCTGCCTCCGCAGCAGATACACAGAGACATTTATTAAAGGCAAGCAGAGTGGGTCCCTGTGATCCATTTAGAGTTGTCCCTCAATATCGGACCTATTCCTTCCACATGGCGCTGATGATTATAGAGTCCAGATAACTTTTCTTCAAAGAAAAGGGCTGCCATTTGTCTCTGCCCCTGTGCCTGCCCCTGTGGTTTTCATTTTGCTGATTAGGAGGTGACCCGCCACTGCCTTGGCTTGGGGTCCGGGTGGCTGCCCAGCAGAGTGTGGCCTGAGCAGAGGCCTCCTCATTCTCGCCACGCATCCTGCTCTCCTCAGCCTTGCACCTTCGTGGACGAAAGTTGTGCTCTACCAGACTTTGTCAATGGGAAATTATATGTCCAACCTCCTTATTTTAGGTCTGAGGTGTAAGGTGGTAAATTAGGTCTGTTAGATGCTTTGGTCACCAGATGCCAGGGCCAGCTCAGCCTTGCCAGCACCACTTTGCCAGTTTTTGTTCCTGGTGCAGGTGTCTGTTTGGTCTGAGTTGGGCTGCAAGTAACAGAAAATCCTGCTTGAACTGGTGCCAGTGATTTCTACCCACAAAATGCAGACGTGATTGGTGTGGGGAACAGTTCCACCACTGAAACTTTCAAGCTTCCCAGTTGATTGTAGTTGCAGAAAAGTTTTAGAACCATTACAAGAAGACACAAGTAGAATGGTGAGTGATTTCCAGGATTGCAGAATTATTGATACTACACAGTTTATAAGAAAAGTTCTGAAATATTTTGCCCATATAGCTGCTAATTCAGTGAATACAATGTTTCTAGTAACTTAATTTACCTTCCAAGTCAAAGACAACTCAACAACAACAAAATGATGAATGATCAAAATTTATTGATCAACACCTAATGTACTAAATATACAAATTTAGCAAATACTGGCACTTTTAAATAATTAAAACATTAGCAAAATTTTCTTTTGAACAAATCAATTACAAGTCATTTAATGATTTTGAAGGGCTTTTTTCTACTGTAGCTTATTTTTGTTTAGTTTAAACGACTTAAACTTGATGAATAGGCCATCTTCCAATATAAAGGTTATAAATGTGCTATTTCCATGGATTTACATAAAATGAAAACAAATTAATACACATATTATTTATTAAATTTTCCATGAGGAAAATAACATTCCTAAGAGCAAAAGAATAAAGATGCAGACATTAAAATGAATTTCCTATGTAATTTTAATTAACATTAATCCAATATTTATTTAGTAAATATAACATTTAGGAGGTTTTATTATAACTAAACCATTAAGTCTACACTAGGTCCCAGAAATACAAAATTAAATGGTATTGCTTAAAGTGGGTAAAAACCAAGTGATTGATGAATTCAAGCCCAGTGTAATAAGGGCTTTGAACGAAGAATGCGTACAGTGATCACATTAAGCACATGGCAGACACTGTCAAGAATGACTTATTGAGTAAGATGTCACATTAGGAAGACCTAGACCTCCTTCCCCAATAAACACACCAATTCTTCAACAATTCATGGACATATTGTTTTTCTGGGAAACCCAGAAACCAGTTGAATGGCTCCTGTACTGCGGTTTAGCATGCAACTGCTCACATAAATGCCCATATCAATAGGGAAATTGGATGCATCCTCCTGCCATAACTTCTACCCTGCCACAACGTGGTAGAGTCAGAGAAAATTTCCCAGCTCCCTGTTTTTCCCTGGGGAGAAATAGAGGAAGACCGTTCAGCCAATGTTCCAACCTTTCCAGGGACACCATAGGACTGGCCCTCTCTGGCTTAACTTGGGTGCACTGCTGCCCCAGCTCACCTAGATTGTGATCTAGCAGAGTCCAGCTGCCCAGGGCAAGTGAAAACAGAGACAGGGGTTTGGGCTGGCAGTTTCCAGAGCTTCTCCCTTTGGCTCAGTAGAGAGGGAGCAGACAAAAAAAAAACAAACAAACAAACAAAAAAACAAAAAAACCCCCAGCTCTCAGCTTCCTTCTGGTGACGAAAAGAGTTGGACTATGAGTCTAATGCCCCCAACTTTTCTGGGACCTACCCACGGTACTGGCTTCTGTCTAGCCTGTCTTGGAACACTGATATAATCTAGCTGGCTATGGCCAGTCAGAATAGAGATGATCCAGCATGCAACTAGTTGCTAGTTGCCACAGAACTTCCTCCAGTTCAGGAAATGGTAAATGGCGGGGGGGGGGGGGGGAGAAAAAAAACAAACAAAAAAACCAGATCTCCTTGGGGAAGGAACAGAGCATCCAAAGACCCTGCTTCTCCAGGAGCTACCTAAAGAATTGGCTTCAGTCTCAGTTTTCTTGGAGCACTGATGGGACACAGCACACTCTAAGCACCTGGAGCCACTAACAAAGGAAGCAGATTGGACCAGCATGAAAGGTGGAGAAGCCCCCAGAATGAGGGTCTTCTCTCATGTGAGTCCAGTCCATAAAGACTGGGAGAGGTGGTTATTTTGTCTAATACTCAGACACCAATACTGAGTCAGGGAAAATTTTTTTTAAAAAAAGGGAAATATATTTTAAACAAAGAAATCAGGTAAATCTCCAGAAAGCGACCATAATAAAACAAAGTTATATGATTTACCTGACAGAGAATTAAAATTAGCCACCATAAAAAATACTCACCAAGGTCAGGAGAAAAATGGAGGAACAAAGTGAGAATTTCAATTAAGAGACAAAATGTTTTAAAGTACCAAAAAGAAAGCATGGAATTGAAGAACACACATTAAACTGAGAGGTTCGATAGCAGACTAGATCAAGCAGCAGAGAGGATCAGCACACTCAAAGACAGGTCACTGGACTTATTTAGTCAGGGGAGCAAAAAGGAAAAGAATGAAAAAAAGTGAAGAAATTTAAGGGAGTTATGGAGACATCATCAAGAGGATCAATTTATGCACCATGGATGTTCCCAAAGGAAAAGAGAGAGAGAAAAGAAAAGAAATACTATTCCAAAAAATAAGTAAAAAAACGATCACAGGAGACAAAGGAAGGATATAACAATTAATGACAATTGATTAATTGTACAATCAATAATCATTAATGATTTATTATATGCAGATGATTAATAATAATATAATTAATATAACTGACTATTAATAATGATCAACAATTGATTAATTATATAATTAATTTATGATCAATGATATAAAATGATTATAAGGGGATCAATTCACCAGAAAAAATTAATGCTTATAAATACATATGTACCCAACATCAGAGCATCTAAATTTATAAAGCAAATATTGACACAACTGAAGGGAGAAACAGACAGCAATACAATAATAGTAGGATACTTTATACCCCCCTTTCAATATTGTGTAGAAAAATCATTCAGAAAATCAATAAAATGCAGTGGACATAAACATATGGACCACATGTACCTAACAGACATATACACCCAATAGCAACAGAATATACATTGTTCCCAAGTGCACGCAAGACATTCTCCAGGGTGGATCACATGAAATGTCTTAAGTTTAAGAAAATTTAAATAATGTCAAGTATCTTTTCCAACCATAATAGAATGGAACTAGAAATCAATAGCAGATGGAAAACTATAAAATTTATAGATATGTAGAAATGAAACAGCACACATTTGAACAACCAGTGGGCCATAGAAGAAATCAAAAGGAAATTAGAAAATATTTTGAAATAAATGAAAATGAAAATACAACATATCTATATGTATGGGACACAGCAAAATCACTACTAAGATGGCAGTGGACAGCAATAAATGCCTACATCGAAAAAGAAGAAAAACCTCAAATAAGCAACCTAACTTCACACCAGAAGAAGAAAATAAGATAACTAGAGGAAGGAAAACAAACTAAGCCCAAGTTAGTAATAGGAAGAGCATAATAAATATTAGGGCAGAAATAAAAGAAATAGAGAATAAAAAAACAATTTTAAAAATCAACAGAACTAGGAGTTGACATTTTGAACAAAACTGATAAACTNGGGGGGGGCGAGTAAAAAACAAACAAACAAAAAAACAGATCTCCTTGGGGAAGGAACAGAGCATCTAATGACCCTGCTTCTCCAGGAGCTACCTAAAGAATTGGCTTCAGTCTCGGTTTTCTTGGAGCACTGATGGGACACAGCATACTCTTAAGCACCTGGAGCCACTAACAAAGGAAGCAGGTTGGACCAGCATGAAAGGTGGAGAAGCCCCAGAATGAGGGTCTTCTCTCATGTGAGTCCAGTCCATAAAGACTGGGAGAGGTGGTTATTTTGTCTAATACTCAGACACCAATACTAAGTCAGGGAAATGTTTTTTTAAAAAAAGGGAAATATATTTTAAACAAAGGAATCAGGTAAATCTCCAGAAAGCGACCATAATAAAACAAAGTAATACGATTTACCTGACAGAGAATTAAAATTAACCACCATAAAAATACTCACCAAGGTCAGGAGAAAAATGGAGGAACGAAGTGAGAATTTCAATTAAGAGACAAAATGTTTTAAAGCACCAAAAAAGAAAGCATGGAATTGAAGAACACACATTAAACTGAGAGGTTCGATAGCAGACTAGATCAAGCAGCAGAGAGGATCAGCACACTCAAAGACAGGTCACTGGACTTATTTAGTCAGGGGAGCAAAAAGGAAAAGAATGAAGAAAAGTGAAGAAGTTTAAGGGAGTTATGAAGACATCATCAAGAGGATCAATTTATGCACCATGGATGTTCCCAAAGGAAAAGAGAGAGAGAAAAGAAAAGAAATACTATTCCAAAAAATAAGTAAAATAACGATCACAGGAGACAAAGGAAGGATATAACAATTAATGACAATTGATTAATTGTACAATCAATAATCATTAATGATTTATTATATGCATATGATTATTAATAATATATTTATTATAACTGACTATTAATAATGATCAACAATTGATTAATTATATAATTAATTTATGATCAATAATATAAAATGATTATAAGGGGATCAATTCACCAGAAAAATTTAATGCTTATAAATACATATGCACCCAACATCAGAGCATCAAAATTTATAAAGCAAATATTGACACAACTGAAGGGAGAAACAGACAGCAATACAATAATAGTAGGATACTTTATACCCCTCTTTTAATATCGTGTAGAACAATCATTCAGAAAATCAATAAAATGCAGTGGACATACACATATGGACCAAGTGTACCTAACAGACATATACACCCAACAGCAACAGAATATACATTCTTCTCAAGTGCACACAAGACATTCTCCAGGATGGATCACGTGAAATGTTTTAACAAATTTAAGAAAATTTAAATAATGTCAAGTGTCTTTTCCAACCATAATAGAATGGAACTAGAAATCAATAGCAGATGGAAAACTATAAAATTTATAGATATGTAGAAATGAAACAGCACACATTCGAACAACCAGTGGGCCATAGAAGAAATCAAAAGGAAATTAGAAAATATTTTGAAATAAATGAAAATGAAAATACAACATATCTATATGTATGGGACACAGCAAAATCACTACTAAGATGGCAGTGGACAGCAATAAATGACTACATCGAAAAAGAAGAAAAACCTCAAATAAGCAACCTAACTTCTCACCAGAAGAAAATAAGATAACTAGAGGAAGGAAAACAAACTAAGCCCAAGTTAGTGATAGGAAGAGCATAATAAATATTAGGGCAGAAATAAAAGAAATAGAGACTAGAAAAACAATTTTAAAAATCAACAGAACTAGGAGTTGACATTTTGAACAAAACTGATAAACTGATAGACTAAAAAAATAAGAGAGAACATGCAAATAAAGTAATGAGAAATGAAAGAGGAGACATTACAAATGATGCCACAGAAATAAAAACAGTTGTGAGACTACTATGAACAATTACACTCTAACAAACTGGGATAACTTAGAAGAAATGGATAAATTCCTAGACATATACAACCTACTAGTACTGAATCATGAAGAAATAGGAAATCTAAAGAGATTGACAGTAAGTTAATTTTTACCAGTAATCAAAACCACACCCAACAAAGAAAAGCCCAAGAACAGATGATTTCACCGATGAATTCTACCAAACATTTAAGAAAAAGTAGTGGAAACTCTTCTCAAACTCTTCCAAAAAACTGAAGACATGGAAATAATTTAAAACTCATTTTATGGAGCCGATATTACTCTAATATCAAAGCTGGACAAAAATACCACCAGAAAAAAAATAGATTAATATTCTGGATTAATATAGATGTGAAAATCCTCAGTAAAAATACTAACAAACTGAATTTGATAGTGTATTAAAAGGATCATATACCATGACCAAGTGAGATTTATCCCTGGAATGCAAACATGGTTCAACATACAAAAATCAATTAATGTGATACAGCAACATTAATAAAATAAATAATAGAAATTACATGATCATCTCAATAGATGCAGAAAAGGCATTTGACAAAACTCAACACCTTTTTGTGACGAAAAACAATTCTCAATAAACTGATTATAGAAGAAAATTGCCTCAACAGAATGAAGACTATATATAAAACGCCCACAGCTAACATCATATTCACCCATGAGAAATAGAAAGCTCTTCTTCTGAAATTAGGAAGAAAATTGTCTTTGTTTTCAGATGTCATGATCTTATACGATGACATGATCTTACATAGAGAAAACCTTAAAGACTCAACCAAAAAGCTCTTGGCACTAATGAAGGAATTCAATGAGTTGCAGGGTACAAAACTAACATTAAAATATCAGTTGCATTTCATATACTAACAATGAGCTATCTGAAAAGAAAATTAGGAAACCAATACCTTTTAGAATAACTACAAAAATAATAAAATACTTAGAAATAAGCTTAACTAAGGAAGAGAAAGACTTGTGTACTGAAAACGATAAAACACTGATGAAAGAAATTAAAGAGGATGCAAGGGGAAAGACAATCTGTGTTCAAGGGTTAGAAGACTTAATATTGTTAAAATATCCATACTACCCAAAGAAATCTATAGATTCAGTGCAACCCTATCAAAATCTCAATGGCATGTTTTACAAAAATAGGAAAAACAGCAGTAAAATTCATAAGGAACCACACACACACACACACACACACACACACACACACACACACAC
>NW_007728855.1:30492-31426 GCF_000696425.1 Galeopterus variegatus | reverse complement strand
GACAATCTGTGTTCAAGGGTTAGAAGACTTAATATTGTTAAAATATCCATACTACCCAAAGCAATCTATAGATTCAGTGCAACCCTATCAAAATCTCAATGGCATGTTTTACAAAAATAGGAAAAACAGCAGTAAAATTCATAAGGAACTACACACACACACACACACACACACACCTCTCCCCACCCCACACATGCAAATCTAAGTAGTCATGACAATCTTGAGAAAGAATAGCAAGGATGAAGGTATCACACCTCCTGCTTTCAAAACATATTACAAATCTATAATTGAAACATTATGGTAGTGGCAATAAGACAGACACGTAGATCAATGAAACAGAATAAAGAGTCCAGAAATTAATCCGTGCATATGCAGCCAACCCTAAGGACATTATGCTAAGTGAAATGAGACAGTCACAGCACTGACACTGCATAATTCTACTTACATGAGGGATATAAAGTCATCAAACTTACCCAGTGAAAGACTAGAATGGTGGTTGCCAGGGGCTGGTGGGGTGAGGAGATGCAGAGCTGCCAATCACAGGCAAGAAACCTCATTTACGCAAGCTAAGTGTGTTCTGTATATACCTGCTGTACAACATTGCCTCTGTAATTAACAGTACTTTATTATATGCCTAAACATTTGTCAAGAGGGTAGATCTCATTTTAAGTGTTCTTACCACAGTAAAATGAAACTTAAAAAAATACATAACAGCAACAACAGAGACAGTGACACTAGAAATAAAACAAGTAGTCATTAAGAATGAAACTGGGTGAGAAGTTGAGAAAAAATATGGATCAATCCCAGATATATAATTTAGATAATAGGGGAGAGCTTGTATCATTACAGGTACCAAGAAAACAAGGAGGCATTGATTTGGAGTGAAATGTAAATTTGGTTTAGTATATGTAGAGTTGAGTTGGATTTATCAGTT
>NW_007728855.1:24229-29794 GCF_000696425.1 Galeopterus variegatus | reverse complement strand
TTTGGGGAAGAAAATGCCCATTTATCCTGCTATGGTCAAGTTGTGGGAAATCACAATTTTGAGCAAAAATTGCATGTCTGATTTATTCTCGGGACTTTAGGAATGTTACTCACTACAATAAAATTAATGATTTTTAAATTATTATTTGTAATACCCACAATGTGCATGGCACCGTGTGAGACTCTTAGTGGTACAGACATGAATGACAGCCAGTTCTTAGCTGAAAGCAGGGAAATATTTTGTTTGTAAGCTGCTAAACTGAGACATACTACAGTGCTCAGTAGATATATGAATAAGAAAATAATTAGAAAAAAAAACCTGTATAAATGACAAAAACGTTGAGATGGGATTTGAGGAATAATTTGGGCTAGTGAAAGAAAGAAGGAAAAAGGTGCATCTTACATATCAGCACCCAAGTGTGTAGAAGCATGTTGAGAACTGAAAGAGTTTGGAATCATGGTGGGGGTAAATCGTGTGAAAAGAATCTGTACTCACATATGGTTGGGTTGATGGTGCTAACGTTAAATCATATCACGGATTTAAAGAAAAGAATATCAGGGTGGGGGGGGTAGAAATTTATCTGGGTTTGAACTAAAGTGCTGTGCTGTATTAACTTTCTTAAAGCAATAGCTTTCCCTAGAAGGAGTGATGTAGGATTTGTGTCTCAACAAATTAGACCTTGAACAATGCCCTACTCTGGCTTGATATACAAATAGAAAATTCTGAGTGATACATTAGTTTTAGGAGTAGTTTTTGAGTGAATCTTGATCATATTAACAGTAAACATTGAATAAAAAGTCAGGAAACCAAAGTAGGTTAAACCAGGAATAAATCATCCAATCATCATATATTAAAGAAGAGTGGTAAAAGTTAATAATAATTAGGTTCTAACAAAAGAGATTAAAATGGGTTGTCTGGTGCTGACAGCAGTAAATAGCCCCTAATAACCAGAAGAGAAAAAGAGAAAAACAAACAACAGCAGGAGATTGCTGTGATAGCTGTGGTGCACCGTGGTGTATTGCACTGGCACTATCCTGCTTACCTTAACATCATTCCTGATTGCAAAATCTAATGTTTTAGGTGTCGAGAGGTTGTTGTCTTCTGAGCCCTGGATCTCAGCATAGCAATGTTTTCTTGAACATAATCAATCAATTCTGTGTGTCTTTATGATTCTTTAGTCCTGCTCCTAGCAAAGGTAGTATTATTCCTTGTCCAGTTTGGGGATCTCATTAGGATTCATTTCTGCAGTCTCAGTGTGGAGTCTTCTGTTTTTAGAACTTCCATTGATTCTCTGTATTAAATCAATTTCAGCTTAATATACCTAGAGTAAGAAAAAAGAAAGAGGAGAGGGAGAAAGAAAAATAAGAAAAGGAATAAGAAATAACTGTCTATTGAGTGATGGCTTAAAGCTTGTGGAAAGAGGAAGGTCCATATAAAATATTATAATGAAGCTGATGGAACATAAAATAGGACATTTTTAGAGAGAAAAAGAAAATACAATAGTTGATTATATAAACGGTAAATTTCTATGCAAAACAACAAAAAAGATATTTAATAAACTGAGAAATATTTTCTGCAAATGTCAAAAGAAATATAAAATATCCATAATTGTAGTAAGAAAAATATCTTCTAAGTAACTCTTTCACTAAAGGAAAACTCAAAGGAGCAACTGCATATGATGTTGGAAAATTATAATGAGATAAGTATATGTCGAGTTTATAAACTCTCTTTGGAGGAGATTTCAAATGTAACCAATCAAAAAATAGTGAAAATAAATGGCCTTCACATTCAAAACAAGATACAAGTAAAATAATGGAATCAAAATAAAGCAATCTGTAGATTCATATGAATAATAATAAACAGGATAAATAATATAAAATATAAAACAGTATAATTAAATGTTCAATCTAATAATTTGTATTATGTATGACAAATAAAAGACAAAAAAAGTAAAAATCTTTACAAATCATAAGCCAAAAGCTAACAACCCAATAGACAAATGCATAGATTATATTATAAAAATTAATTCGAAATGAAAAATGGATAATGAACAAAGGAAAATGGAGTACATGTTAATAGTAATAGAACACAAATTGAAATAATGAAATAACACTTTAATTCTAGGATGATAACATATTAAGACATTATAAATCATCAATAGGACCAAAATATCAAATAAAATCCAAAATTAAATGATCAAACACATTTTAGTATGCAATTATTAAAATAAATTCTATCAACAAGTATTTACTGATATGAAAATATTTTCTAAATATGTTGTCTTTGAAAATATCAGATTAAATCACAGCATGATGATAAAAGAATATATTATATATCAATGATTCATAAAATTAGATAAAATGGTAGCATTTTAATAATTATGCCAAAGATAAAAGCAAATCAGTTATAGATAAGACATGCCTAATGGTTAAAATTAAATTCTGGTTTTATAAGTAATCAAATAAATATTAGTCTTAAAAACCACAAAGTGCATTTTTTTTTTCATATTAACTGGAAATTCTTATTTCAGGACAGGAGAGAGAGAGAGAGAGAGAGAGAGAGAGAGATGCTTATCACAAAGTGGAGCTTTAATTTTTTGTAGGTATCTGATACTTATTTTGTCCCTAAGTCAAAACAGTACATGAGTTGAAGGATTCACACTACCTGATTTCAAGGCTGAATGTAAAGCTTCAGCAACGAAGACATTGGTGAGTGAATAAATACACAGCTCAATAGAATTGAGAAAAGAGTCCAAAAATTGACCCACGTGAACACAGTTAATTGACTTTTGACAAAGGAACCAAGCCAATTGAACGGAGAAAGGATAAAACTTTCAACAAATGGTCAAAAGCAGCTAGACATCCAGCACTGAAAAACAAACCTCAATCTGTATCTCACACCTTATGCAAAAATTAACTAAAAATGCATCATTGACCTAAATGTAACATATAAAACTATAAAACTGTTACTAGAAACAGGAGAAAATCTTTGTGTCCTTAGGTTCGACAGTTTAAAGCTACTACACCAAGGCACGATTCAAATAGAAGAAAAATCTTAATAAATTTAACTTCATTAAATTAAAATCAAACAAAAAACTTTTGCCCATAAAAGACACTGTTAAAAGAATAAAATGACAAGCCACACACTAAGAGAAAATATTTTATAGTCACTTTTGATGCAGGGCTTATAGCCAGAACTTCCAAAAGTTAATATGGAGACAGACTTTAAAAAGTGGGCAGAAGATTTCAACAGACATCTCACCAAACAAGATATACAGATTGCAAATAAGTACACGAAGAGATGCTTGACATCACTAGTCAGTACAAAAATGCAAATTAAAACCACAATAAGATACCACTAAACACTTTTTAGGATGGCTAAAATAAAAAAATACTGATAAAACCAAGTACAGACAAGGGTATGAAGCCCCTGAAAACCTCATGCATTTCTGATGGAAAAGCAAAATGCTACAGCCACTTTGGAAATTATTTTGGTAATCATTTCTATAAAGTTTAACATACACTTACCATATGACTGAGCAATCCCGTTTTTACATATTTCCTCCCCAAAATGAAAATTTACATTTATACAAAAACCTGTAATAAATATTTATATCAGCTTTGTGCATAACTGACAAAAACAGAAACAACAAACATTTTTCAGTGGGTATAAATGGATAGACTGTCGTCCAGCCACCGTGGAATACTCCTCAGCAACAACAGGGAACACACTACCCATATATGCAACAAAGTGTATTAATCTCTAGTGCTTTGTGCTAAGTGAAAGAAGCCTGCACTCAAAAGGCTTCTTAGTGAGTGACTCCATTACATGACATTCTGAAAAAAGGCAAAGGTATGGGGACAGAAATTGCCAGGGTTTGAGAAAGGAGCTATTAAACTACAAAGAAATTGCACAGGAGAATTTTGGGAGGTAATGAAACTGTTCTACGTCTTGGTAGCTGTTCCATAACTCTGTGTTTGTGAGAACCAAAAGGAATTCGTTTTTCTGTATGTTCATTAACATAAATTAAAATAATTTTATAAAAGGTTATATGAGAGTTAAAGTTTATATTATTTAAAAATCCCTGCCAGTTTTAATATCATGAAAAGCAGTGTGGGCGTTACGAGGAGACACAGCCCAACAAAGGCACTTGTGATCAGCCCAAGGTTTCAGGATGTCCTCAGATCTTCTCACTTTCCTTGGTATCAAGAATGTCACCCGAGTCCCTCCCCAATCAAGACAATTATCATATAGCCTCTAAATGACCTAAACCCTTCACTTTGTAACGAGACTCAGGAAAATCTTTTAAATATTGCTATCATTTGAATTTGTCTCCCAATAGCATGTGTTGAAAATTTAATATCCAAAGCAACAGTGTTGGGAGGTGGGTCCTAATGAGAGGTGACAAAGCAGTGAAGGCAGAGTGAACAGCTTAATGCAGAACAGGTTTCTTATCACAGGAGTGGGTTCCTTAGAAAAGGATGAGTTTGGACCCGTTTTGCTTCTCTCTCTTCGCCCGTCTGCCACAGGATGATGCAGGAAGAAGGCTCTTGAACTTTCCAGCCTCCAGATGTGTGAGCCAATAATTTTTTTTTTTTTTTTTTAATTCATAAACTATCCAGTCTCTGGTATTCTGCTATAGCAGCACAAGACGTACAGAGACAAATATAAAAGGAGGAAGAAAACAACTTCTAATGGTGTTTTTTTTTTCTTTTCTAAAATAAGCAAATAAAGGAGAATAAAAGGGTACAACTGCTTTTAATTCCCAATGCTGTATTTTACTGGTTTGTGTATTCTAAATGTTCTGTACATCAGTTACTCCTACAATCTGAAAAATTATTTTGATAAAATAATAATTTTTTTTTTTTTGAGACCGGCCGCACTGCGCTCAGCCAGTGAGCGGTGACTGGCCATCCCCATATAGGATCCGAACCCGCGGCGGGAGCGCTGCTGCGCTCCCAGCGCCGCACTCTCCCGAGTGTGCCACGGGCTCAGCCCTAAAATAATTCTTTTGATAAAATAATTTTTTAATATAAAATATACAATATGACACTCACTGCTTTGTTTCAAGCCCTTCTGCAAATAAGGCACATGAAAATAAATTTTCTGATCCTTTAGGGATCTTCCCCTAATGCTTGACACTGGATGCCATGTATATTTGCTCTACAAAAGTATTTTACATTTTAAAATGTAAGATGTTTCACATAAAATTTAATGTAAATCACTTTACTTGAGAACAAGTTATACTGCTGTATCTTCGACACCACAGCTTTTGCGTTTCTACTATGTGGGAATGCTAGCTTGCTTTTGACCTTTAAAAAGTCTTAGCATTACTACCTATGTCTGCATGGCAAACATTCTTCAAAATTAAAATTTATAAAGCTGCATTCAGCACATATTTAGTAAGAATAAGGAGTAACTTGACAACCTGATCCCAGTGGAAAAGTACAATGCGATTTCTTTTTGCTGTAAGATGTAGCACTGGCAGACTAACAGTGAGGAAGATGATCTGTTCTGCCTCTGTGGACGCGGGACCGGTAGGAGTTTTCCTGGGAGGAGCTTTCC
>NW_007728855.1:12852-24024 GCF_000696425.1 Galeopterus variegatus | reverse complement strand
ATGATCTGTTCTGCCTCTGTGGACGCGGGACCGGTAGGAGTTTTCCTGGGAGGAGCTTTCCAGGGAATACTGTGGGTATTCTTGGTATCCATTTCTTATATAATCCATTACAGCTTTCTGTTTTACTTCTGATGATCTGTTCTGCCTCTGTGGACGCGGGACCGGTAGGAGTTTTCCTGGGAGGAGCTTTCCTGGGAACACTGTGGGTATTCTTGGTATCCATTTCTTATATAATCCATTACAGCTTTCTGTTTTACTTCATTGTTATCCAGCACTTTAGAGAACATAAATTAAATAATGACTTATAATCTTTAATAATAGGAATAAGTATTCTCTATTAATCAATTTGAACAGTTGAGTTTCACAAGTCATATGGGTTTTTATGATAAACCAGGTTATATTACAGAAAATGACCATTTACTCAAGAGTAGAAAAATAAAATATTCTAATGCTTTAAACACTCTAGTTGACATTGAGGTGCCTTATATAAAACTACTGATTTCCAGTCATATAGTCAACATAATTTAACCATTTTGCTGACAAAGAAGTCACTTGGAGCTGTGTGCTAATAAAAAGAATAGAAATGCCCTCTCCTATTTCACCTTCCTCTTCTCAGTTAAGAGGTCATTGTTCTTGCAAAAGGTCATATGCTTTTAAAGGGTAAAACTATTGGGAATTGAAGGCAAAATAACTGGGCAAAATAATCTAAGGTCACATATGAATGCATTCAAAAACTCTGGTCCAAATATATTTTTTTTAATCCTAATAATACCATTGAAGGGCTGTAAGTAATTCTTTGAGACTAATAAAGAAAGGGAAAGAAAGCTGGAAAATGAAAAAACTGTCAATGGTGTTCCAGTTATCAGAAGGGAAAGGCAATGGTGTTGCAATAGTTATTAGTTTTACTGTAAAAACTACAAGCTCATAAGCTTGACAGTAAGATGAATAAATAATCTAATACTTCATTAGAAGAATATTATGTCTCTTCTAAAATGGGTTCTGGTTCACTAAAAGTAACTTATGTAACACTAATCTTGTTTCCTTCACTGACAATATTGCTGGCCTGCTGAACAATGCAAATGTGTAACAGTCTGTCCAGAATACATATGATGTTAAATGATATTTTTTGTGGGAAAGATGTAGAAATATGGGCTTGTTGCTGGTTCAGTTAAGAGAACTAGTAGCTAATTGAAGTGCTTAAAAGAAAAGTTATTGATCAATTTTGTAATAGAGGAGAACTTTATCTTCAATTCTGCCTTCTTATGCTTTTTTTTTCAATGAATTGTATTAAGATATGTGAGGTGTGTTTAACAAATATGTTCATTTTTTGAAGATATGTGGAAGACTCCAAATTTGAGGTGAGAGAATAAAAACTTATAAAATCTCAAGGAGCAAGGGCATTAGAGTAAATATAGCAAGAAAAATGTAAATGGCACAAAAGTGTAATGGAACAAAATGGGAGGTGCTATAGTTTGGATGTATGTGTCCCCCAAAATTTGTATGTTGAAACTAAATTACAATGTGGTAGTGTTGAGAGGTGGGGCCTTTAGGAGGTGACTTAGTTATGAGAGCAAAACTTCATAAATGAGATTAATGACTTTATAAAAGAGGGGCCAGGAAGCTGTTCTTCCCATATGCCCTTCTGCCTTCCATCACGTGAGGACACAGCAACAAGGCACCATCTTAGAAGCAGAGAGCAGCCCTCACCAGATGCCAAATCACCAGCACCTTGACCTTGGACTTCCCAGCCTCCAAAATTGCAAGAAATAAACTTCTGTTGTTCATAAATTACACAGTCTAGGGTAATTTGCTATAGCAGCAAGAACAAATTAAGACAGGAGGTCACATAGCAATAAAAGCTATGGAAAGAAATTGTAGAAGAGGTAATTGGCAGTAAGGAAGTTACGAATCAAAAGAATAATATGGCTGCCAAGAAGCTACTGCCATTGGAAAAAGTATAAACAAACAATTCAAATTTAGAATTACACAAGCAGTTTCAATTCTCTATGCCTGGAGTTTGGATTTCTGTTTTTAACATTATTCTGTAAGAGGAATATTAATCCCTGGACTATTGTTAGAAACAAACAGCCAGGATAATGGAGAAAAGAGGCATATTTGGCCTGGGAAAAAGAAGAATACAGGCAGAAAAATAGATTATTTGAAGGGCCACCTTACGGAAAAGGTTCTGTTTGGCACCAGAGAATAGAACTAGATCAAAGAGTAGCCTTTGTTGAAAAATAGGGCCCCATAATTAATCAAGCCAGATCTAATGTGATGTTGAAGGGACTCCAGAAACAATTATCTTTGTACTTAGAATTATACAACAGTAGTTTGATGTGTTATATCTCTTCTAAGGAGATTGCAAATATCACTCATCACCTTATGGTCTTTAAAATCCTGAATATCATTGGAAAATACATTACTTATTGTGCCATTTTTATGGATTGACTTTTAGACCCATAGAAATTTTTAGTTCCCCCCAAAACGGACTTTTTCCTGATGTATCAACATGGAAGGCAGATATATTTTATGCAGAATGATTGCCTCCTGGAAAGTCGTATATGCCTCCTCACATGGACTCCTATAATCAAGTATTAAAGTATTATAGTATCTCTTTAAAATTTGATTCTTTTGGGCCGGCCCGGTGGCGCACTGGGGAGTGCGCCGCTTGAGAGTGCGGTGGCGCTCCCGCTGAGGGTTCGGATCCCATGTGGAGACCGGTTCCCGATCACTGGCTGAGCATGGTGCGGGCGCAACACCGAGGGTTGCGATCCTGTTGCCGGTCCCCAGTACGGGCACGACACCGAGGGTTGCAATCCCGTTGCCGGTCAGTAAAAAAAAAGACAAAAAGGAAAAAAAAATTTGATACTTTTGATTCAATGGTTAATTGTGAAATTTAAGTTATGCTGTGAACTTAGGAGGTATCTATATACATATATACACACACATATATATATATATACATAGTATAAGTTTATATTTGATAGGCAAATCATAAAAACAATTCCAGAATGATTCGTAGTAGTTATCTCTTTTCTTTGTTTTCAATTTAAAAATGGTTATACTGTTAAAGACTTGACATGGGAAGATTTGGTAGAAGGAAAAACCTACTTTAGATTTTCCAGGAGTTAGCAGCACATTTTTTTTTCCAAGTTCATGTAGCTGAAGTATCTCATACCCAAAGTTAGTGCAATTTTATTTGAAGTAAATACAATTTCATAATGAAATAGTCTTGTTTTGATTTAAAATGAGAATAACAAGATTGATTACTGCTTCACCATAATCCCCTCCCTCTCTCTACCTTCCTCGATAATTCTTCCACAGTGTTTAACAGGACTAAGACTTTATCCCTAACTCTAACACAGTACATAACATAAGTCTGACTTTGTGTGGCTTTACCAAATATATAAAACTTAGCACAAACATATTGTGTTGAAAATAAGTTTTTCTTTTTTCTTAGTGACTGCAGTGGGCTCCAAAAAGACATGTCTACACAGAACCTGCGAATGTGACCATATTTGGAGAAAGTGTCTTCTCAGATGTAATTAAGGGTATAAAGATAAAATCATCCTGGATTATCAGCATGGATCCTAAATCTAATGACAGATGTTCTTATAAGAAAAGAGGAAGACAGACGAAAAGTCGAGGCAGAGATTGGAGTGAAGCTGCCGCAATCCGAGGAGCCACCAGAAGCTGGAAGAGGCATGTGGAGGGGTATGGACCTTCTGGCACCTTGATTTCAAATTTCTGGTCTACAGAACTGCGAAAGAATAAATACATGTTGTGTTAAGCCACCAAGTTGTGGTAATTTACATTTGATCAGAATCTTACTCTTAAAATATAAAGAATCCATATTCATGGCTCAAATAGAAATAAATATAAGAAAAAATTTATGCTTTTTAAAGCTACTTTGCCTGACACAGTAAAAAATGTACTAGAAAGTCAGGAAAGTAGGAATCAGTAAAGGATTATGGAAAAATTCTTTGGCTTCTTTGCAGAGATTGGGAGCTGTCTCATGGCTGTTTTAATCTTTTGACCTAGAGCATTTTTTTTAAACTTTAACTGCTTATTGCTAAGCCAAATTATGGATCAAATATATAAAATGAGTTAAAAACTAACCTCAGTTAACCAAACTTTGTCCTGGAACAGCAAACAAGCAGTCTTAACTGTCAGTCTGCTCAGTGTGTAAGGCGTGAGTCAGCTGTTTAAAACTCAATTTTTAGGTAAAGCAAGTGAAATTCAGAGTGGTTAAAAGAAGCCACTTCAAGCATGTTTTAATTTAAAAAACAAATTCACTAGGTGCCCCTAAGTGTTCCAACCCCATGGCCAGTAATCTATCACAGAGCTGCCATGTCTTTTAAATATCAAAATGATGAAATAGGGAGTAGATACGGCATGAAGATAAAATTGGCAATAACAGTGGGAGAGGAATGTGAATTCATCTAAATACATACACAAATTTTATCAGGGATATTGATTGTCCAAGTGAGACTAAAGGCCATTAATTTATAAGAACTCTCAGCTACAAAGTAGATGGTTAGACAGGTTTGAGTTTAAAATTCAAAGAGAAATATATGGTAAATTTGAAGCTAAATTATTACTAATGCATATAGAGACTCTCAAAAATAATGGGAATTGTAATGGTTAACTTTACGCAGCTACAAAGTAGATGGTTAGACAGGTTTGAGTTTAAAATTCAAAGAGAAATATATGGTAACTTTGAAGCTAAATTATTACTAATGCATATAGAGACTCTCAAAAATAATGGGAATTGTAATGGTTAACTTTACGTGTCCCCTTGAATGGCTCAGGAAGTACCCAGACATTTGGTTAAACATTATGTCTGGGGCTGTCTGTGATGGTGTGTGTAGAAGAGATTAGCATTTGAATCAGGAGACTGAAGAAAGCAGATCACCCTCCTCAGTGTGGGCTGGCTTCATCTGATCCACTGAGGGCTTGAATACAGCAAAAGGTGGAGGAAGGGAGATATCTCTCTTCCTGCCCGACTCTTTGAGCTGGGACTTCAGTCTTCTCCTGCCCTTGAGCTGGGGCTTACACCACTGGCGCCCCTGGTTCTCACGCCTGCAGGGTCACACTGGAGCTACTGTACTGGCTGTCTCCATCTGTGGACGTCAGATTATGGGACTTCTCAGCATCCATTATTGCATGAGCCAATTTCTTATAACAAATCTCTTTCTCTCCTATGAGTTCTGTTTCTCCAGAGAACCCTACTAATAGAGGAATTTTATAGCTCAAGACTTATAAGTAAGAAGTAGACCAAGACTGCTAGATCAAAGATTTTATATCCTTAAAGAGTTTCTTGTTGAAAAGAGAAAGTGAAAACATGTGAGCTTACACAACACCATAAGTGAAGCATATATATTCTTATGCACATTTTTTCTTACAGATAAATGTTAGAATCAATTTCTGAAGTTTTATTATAAGTGAATCAGATATTTTGATTGGCATGACATTATATTTATTGATTAATACTTTGCTTCTTAAGAACACTTGCTTAAAATAAGTAGATATTGAATTTTATCAAGTAGTTTTTTCACATCTATCAATATGTTCATTTTTATCTTTTCTCCATTAGTCTCATGGTTTGATAAACTGATAGTCAACGTATGCCTCCCCAATGGTGTATGAATTTCTGAATATTACTGGAACAGGATAGCTAATTTAAAAAGAGATTGCACTATGGTTTGGTGAAATGAACCTCCACTGCTGTTTGCTATGTATTTGTTTTAATTTATTGTAAGAGCTTTTCTAGATTTACAAAATGTCTTTCTATATTCAATAATCCTTACTGTTTCTTAGAAACTCATTTATATGTGTGTTAGACAGAATTTAGAAGTAAAGTCATTTAAGCCTAGAGCTCCTACAAAGCTAATTGTGGGGCTAATCTAATCTTTTTTTTGAATTTAAAAAATTGTTTTCAGGCAATTTGGATCAGTAAAAAAATTTAGGACAATTCACTTTTATTGAGAGTTTTAAAATGATTCATATGTATAAGTATTACCTTATATCATTCTTATTAAAAAAGGAAAACAGAACAATTCTACTACCTATATAATCCTTCTTTTTCCTAAACTTTTTTTGTTTTATCCTTTACTTTTAATGAGATATTTCTCTACAATATGGTCTATATTGTAAATTAGGTTGTCCTTAATTCTGTTTTCTTTAAATCTTAAAAATAGTTATTTTACTAAAATTTAACATTTGCATTTCATTCAATTATTTCTAATTTTTCTTTTGCTTACTAAAATAATGAAATCATTTAGTGCAGGGGTTTTTTTTTGGCATGAGATTACACCTTTGTTCATCTTTCATAAGTACTAATGAGTGCCTATTGCTGTTATATTTTAAACAGTCTGCAACTGGGATTTAAATCTTCTCAAAGTTATTTAGAAATACTTTTTGTTAATTTCCAATTTATTGAAATCATTTTGTTTAAATTTTTTAATGCATTATTATTCCAGTGACAAATACGGACTTTGAAGTACTGGCCCACATTCAGGTTATGTTGGCTGGCTAGTCAACTGTATTTATTTCCTATTTAATTTTACACTATGCTTGACACTTATTTAGTATTCAATAAATAGTGATAACATTAGCAGTTCTTATCTATGTTATTATTACTTTCATTGTGCTCAAAGAATTTTATCTGCATTTTGTGATCACTCAAACTTATTGATATTTGTTTTGTGGCCCAACATATAAATACATTTATAAACATTTCAGGGGCACTTGTGGAAAAGGTATATCATATTTTTATAGTACAGATTGATTTAAAAAATACTCATACTGATACCATTCCCATACTAAATTCTTTACTTTTTTGGATCTTTAAAAGAATGTATTATGAAAGCTTGAACAATGTAAGAGATCCCTTCACTATAATTATTTTTTTAAGTTGTCCAATTACAAGATCTTCACATGAGCTGTGTTTCCTCCAGCCCATCGGTTGTGATGCTGTTGTTTATTTCACTTTCTATTGAATTGCTCAAAACGTCCGTAATAATATTATGTAGTATGAAAAGGACTCCCAATGTTTAGTGTGAAATATACTTTTACAGAACAGCCTGTACCTTGTTTCATGGAATTGCCTCAAACACATTTGACACAAACACATTTACAATTTATGCGAAGCATTGTTCTGACAAATTTTATGGTTTTTAAAAAGAAGAAATTCTTTACTTAAGTGAGAAATTTTTCCTGAATGTTTTAAAACTACATGCTTTACAGAAACATGATTGACTTATCTTTGTTTCATTACTGATACTATGAGAAGAATGTGAACTCGTATCCAATTTACTATGAAATGTATGCTATGAAACAGGAAACCCATTGTGAGTGAATTAATTGGAAATTTATAGCTCAGAATAAATATGCACTAACATAATGCTAATGCTTGCGGTGCTAAATGTTTCAAATAATATTTCTTCTGTTGGGCATCTGTTTTTAAAGTGTGCTGAAAAGTATCTTTTTCCAATAGCAGCAAGACCAAAATTTGCTGTTAAATTTTTATAGAAAGTACATCCCACTTGACAGTCTCTATTGTGGAGCAAAATCAGCATTTTGTCTAATGAACATTACGGATTTGGAGAAAGTCTTTATATAATGTTCTATCATTAACATGAGCAGTTTAAGATATGAATTGAACTATCTCAAAGCTTGTTTACTACGAGAAAAGAAGATTCAATATCAGTGCTTTAAAAATGAGTTAATTAGACTTAAGGAGCATACAAAATGATGGAAAGTTTTGGACTTAGTGGAGGAGCAGTGCAGTGAGGTGATGGCCTGTAGAATTACATAAGAAGTGATCAGAGTACAAATTGGATGGTGACTCTCTTTAGGTGTCATTCCAAAGTTCTTTCCAATTACTTCGTGAGGCAAATTTGGAAACAAACCACAGAGTAACGTTGCAATTATAGCTAGATGAGTTGCAATGCGTAATGCTAAGATTTTGCAAATTGACTTTTATGGATGGAGTGTAGTAAAGTGCTCAGTACGGGGGGCCTGGAACCACACAATATATCCAGTTGAGCTAATATTTAGTCTAATGCTTAAACTTAAACATCAGGACCATTTAGTTATAAGCAGGCAAAAGTCAAAACTTTTACTGTCCGAGGCAGTTCAATGTGCATCGGTTTGGGAACACTCTTTACCATATAACATGGGTCTATCTATTCTCAACCATGTGGTTTTGTATTTTATTTATGAAATTCCTGAGGAAGGAAAGTATATCTCTAGTTATTGAGAGGCCTGAAAAAGGCAGACGCCACTGAGATGTCTTGCTGAGATTTGTGCATTCAGACTTGACAGAGCAGGCAAGCTGAACCTTCCTCAGAAAACGTTGCCTGTTTTGGGACATACGGCCACAGGTCTTTGGGCAGTATCCAGGCTGCGCTTGGGACTCTGATTTGCTTGACTGTGTAAGGAACCCACAGAGAACAAAACCTTTTCAAATTTTACATCAGTTGCTCCTTGCGCTATACCTCACAGTTCAAGCTAGCATGAAGAAGATCAAAGAACGGAAACAATGTTTATGACTGGTAGGGATGAGCTTTCTCCTCTTTTCAGGGTGCTCCAAGTACTCCACAGCCTCAGAGCTGCCTTGGGGCAGTTACACCATCTCATAAGCAGAAAGGAAAGAACACCGTAGTGCCCACCCAGCTCGCGCACCTCGCGGAGAGCTGGCAGCACTGTTGTGTAAAAACAAACCCACACACTGTAAGGATTCAGCCAAAGAGCCATAGAATCTCTTCTCCTAGGCTTGATTCCTGACTCTTTAAAAATAACAAAGGATTTCTTAAGTGTGAATGAGATATGAGTTTTCCTCCAAAATAGCTAAAATACTTTCAAAAATTTTGCAGAAAACAAGATACAATTGAGTTTGAACAAAATGGCTTAGCTGTCTGAAGAGATCATTATCAGATATGCATCTTGATTTTATCAAGTATATATTGTGCATAGGTTTGAGGAATGGGGTGAAAATGTGAAAGTATTGCACTTACTGAATTTATTTATTTTGCGCTATGCACGTTGTCACGTTATAAAGATACAGTTTGTGACAACGGTATTTTGTGTGATTAGAATGATGTTGGTAATCACGAAGATGTTGTAGCAAGCACTTTATTTTAAAGAGATTATTCTTGAGGGGGCAGTGTGTTATTAAATCTGTGCAGTGCATCAGGGTGGATTATTGCTTTATTTGCCAAGTCATTCAACCAATCAAAGCACACACTGATGGTCCTCAGGACGTGGTGTGAGGATTTAAGCCATGAGTGCATTTCTCCCTCGGGGCTGCACGCCACTCCCCAGGAAACAGTCAGTAACTATCAATCCACCGAGACTGAAGTGCAGCGATAAAGAAAGTATGTGTCCCAGGGAATCCATGCCCGGTGCTAACCCAAAGGAACCCATGAGACTAAAGTGTAAGTCCAAAATGCAATGAAAGCATAATTTCAGAAATATTTAATACTAGAATAAATATGTAACACACACATATTTATATATATATGCTTTAACTAATGCTGCCATGTTAAAGTTTATGGCTCATTCTGTCACCTTTACTGAGGGGATGAGAAAGGAAAATGGTTTTGGTTATTAGCATCTAGATTATGTGTTAATGTAGAATTTCCGCACTTGGATACAGCAAACTTAATCAGGCACACAAATATCACATCAGAGTTTTTGTTGCTTTGTTTCTTGGTTGATTTATTTGTTTTTAGGCCAAATTGAATTCAAGGCAATAGCATGAAAGAGAACACAGGGCGGTTTCTATTGCAACACACAGCCCGCTGTGGAGTTTTATATGAGAAAGTATAGCATAAAATATTTGAAATAAAATATTCATGGATTTGGAATTTGTTTTGATAAGTACATAAAAGCCATGAAGCCAACCCTGGAAAATGTATATAAACATGTACAGTTTACATAAACACATATAAATACAACTTTGCATATGACTTTTAAGAGGGCATACAAAAGAAATATTTATAAAAGAATGAATCACAGCACTGTGAAAAATCTGACAGGGAATATGTGGAAAGTGTATGATTAGAACTAGTAAATGTTATAAAAAGAAAACATTTTTAAAAAGAACTAAAACTGTCTGAGTTTTTATGCCTTTGCCTGAATATTGTAACAGTAAAGATTTTAAAAACTAATTTTTTTATAAAAACATTAAAAGTAATACTGAAATTTTACAATAATAACAAAACAGGAGATTGAATCAGAAGAAGAAATGTGAAAAATGCCAAAATCCTATTTAAAAACAAAAACAATTTGGTAAGATAAAAATGCTAGAATAAGAAAATTAACTTCTACCAGTTTCTGAACTGGGAGCTATAAGCACTTTACATATATTAACACTTTTATTCTTCACAAAAACCTTAGAGTCAGATAAAGAAATGAAGGCATGTGGAAGTCTCACGTTAGCAACAGACTTTCCTGAGATTTAAGTACAGATAACCTACTATGGAGCCTATTTTATATCCATTACATTTGTAAGGGATTGAAATATTGAACTGGGAGCTATAAGCACTTTACATATATTAACACTTTTATTCTTCACAAAAACCTTAGCGTCAGATAAAGAAATGAAGGCATGTGGAAGTCTCACGCTAGCAACAGACTTTCCTGAGATTTAAGTACAGATAACCTACTATGGAGCCTATTTTATATCCATTACATTTGTAAGGGATTGAAATATACCACCCTAAAATATGTCACTTTAGCATATGGAATATCCTGAGCTAAAGGCAATTGATAGTCAACAGCTGCAGAAAGAAGCCTCCCGAGCTGCCCTTATCTGACTAAACACCAAGCTTCTGAGAAGTGAGGACTGCTATAAATCCCCCTGCCAGGCAAGTTTTATGGCCATGAAGGAAAAGGAAAGCGGGCACCACAGTGGACTTGCACACGGAGAAAGCTTACTCCATATGTTGTTTCCCCACATATTTTCCCTTCCCACTGTCTGTGACCCTAACATCCTAAAACCCTTCTGCTTTGTCTTGTCACTTCCCAACAAATTTATTGCTCTTCACTAAGATGCTGCGTCAGCTCCAGGTACTAACCCCTTCTGGCTGACTCACTGCTGAAGCTCCTCCCGTGGGACGTGCACTGCACGGTGTTAAAAAACCCGGCCTGCTCCTCTCTTGTCCA
>NW_007728855.1:10246-12305 GCF_000696425.1 Galeopterus variegatus | reverse complement strand
CCAAGCTGCACGAGAGAACACAGCTAGTGACGTGGCAGGTCGTGGGCTCCAGAAAGGCATTCCCTTGCTCCCACGCCTTCTCTTTCTCCCTTCTCTGTAGACTGGAACCCTGGAATATGGACTTGATGCTCCCTGTTTTGATCATGAAATGAGAACAAGACCTTAAAAAATAATAACATATCAAGACAGAAGGTCTTGGATGAACCTGGGATTAAGAGCTGCCTGACCACCTGAAATACCTGCCTCTGTGTGGGCTGGGCTGCCTATGCACCTTTGCATGTCAGAGAATACATTCTGCCGTGCTTGGGTAACTGACTCTTCTGTTCCATTTTCTACAGCACGTATCCTAACTTATAAAGTTTCTGTGCTGCCTCTGCAATCTCATGTCCTCCACCTTCTCTCTCTAGCCATCCTGCTGGCTACAGTAACCTCTGTTGTTCCTCAAATTAGACTACTCCCTACTTGAGAACTTTGCACACTCCTCTCTTCCTATCCCGGGATTCTCTCTTCACAAATATCGCCATGCTTGCTCTCTCCCATTCAAGTCTCTGTTCAAATATCAAGTAAACAAAGAGCCTTTCCTGGACTACCTTATATACCACTCCCGTCTCCTTAACCTCTGCTGATGTTTCTACAGATTCTCTCCCCCTGTGGTGCATTGCCTATATCTTCCTAATAACAAAATATGTCCCATGTGTGTATTAGTCCATTTCTGTTGCTTGTAACATAAATTCTTGGACCTAGGCACCTTATAAGGAAACAATACGTATTGCTTGCAGTTTCAGAGTCTGGGAAGTCAACAGTCCAGGCAACACATCTGGTGAGGTGACTCTACAGCAGTGCAGGGTGTCAATGGCAGAGCAGAGAGAGACTAACCTCTTAATTACTCTCTTTTTAAAGCCAGCAGGACCAGTCCCATTATTCCAAGATTGGATCAATCCATTCATGAGGCTACAGTCCTCACAATCCAACCACCTCTCCAAAGCCCCACCTTTCACCTACCACAATAGGATCTCCCACCCTATTAACGCTGTCACTGTGGGGACCAAGCCTCCCACACATTAAACTTTAGGGGACACAATTCAATCCATAATAAGGTAGAAATAAACTTTGTTTTGTTTACTTCCGTATTCTTAGAGTTTAAGATAAGGATTGACAGGAAGTTTGGACCCAATAAATGTTTTAGAATAGATTAATAGAATGAAAAATGTCTTCCAAGTGCACACGAAACTATCACAAAGTCAATCATATAATAGATCACTAAGAAACATCGATAAGATATATGAAGTTAAAATATTATAAGCAATATTCTTGGATTAAAATTCAATGGAATTAGAAATTTAAAAGTTTCTTTCACCTAGAAATAGATTTTTAAAAAAACGGTTAACAAAATCTTGGATAAAAAGGTAAATATAAACAGAAGTAACATAATTTCCAAAATACAGTGATATTAATAACACTACATATCAGGCTAGGAGATAGCTTTAAAAGAGTGATCAGAGAAAAAGTCATAGTTTTTAAGGCTGTTAATAAACACAGACTAATAAAAATATATAAATGTACATTCCCAATGTAAAGAGCTAGAAAACAAACAAGAATATACTAAAATAAAGCACAAGGAAGTGAATAATGAAAGTAAAGAAGAAACTAATTATGTAGAGAATAAAAAAGCAGCATATTAAGATTATAAATCAAACCCTGATTAAAAAATAATTACAACATTAATAAGTCATTATTTAATTTAAATCAAGGACAGATAGAATAAAGCACAAGTATAAAAATTAGTAAATGATAATGAAGATATATCAATATAAAAATTCTAAACTAAAAACTTTGAAACTATTTTTCTACACCTCTGTTCAAATTAATGTGAAAGGTTACATGAAATGTGATGTCTTAAGAAAATATGGCTTACCAAAATTGATACCTATAGATATAGGAAGCTTAAACAAATCAATTTTCATTAAAAAGAAAAAAAGAGAGAAAACAATCAAGGATATACCCTTACTTAATGTCACAGGGGTATTGTACCAAAAGGTGAAAACAAGTAGTTTTTTTT
>NW_007728855.1:7965-9806 GCF_000696425.1 Galeopterus variegatus | reverse complement strand
AAATAATTACAACATTAATAAGTCATTATTTAATTTAAATCAAGGACAGATAGAATAAAGCACAAGTATAAAAATTAGTAAATGATAATGAAGATATATCAATATAAAAATTCTAAACTAAAAACTTTGAAACTATTTTTCTACACCTCTGTTCAAATTAATGTGAAAGGTTACATGAAATGTGATGTCTTAAGAAAATATGGCTTACCAAAATTGATACCTATAGATATAGGAAGGTTAAACAAATCAATTTTCATTAAAAAGAAAAAAAGAGAGAAAACAATCAAGGATATACCCTTACTTAATGTCACAGGGGTATTGTACCAAAAGGTGAAAACAAGTAGTTTTTTTTATTCTTATTTATTTATTTTTTTTTCAATTTTAACTTCTCAATATACGTTGTAGTTGATTTTCATGTCCCTTTACCTGCTCCTCTTTTCCCTTTTCTTGTTTCCTGCCCACCCCCACTACATCATATCTGTTCACTTGTCTTAACAAGTTCAAGGAATTATTGTGATTGTTGTGTCTTCTTCCCCGCCCTCCCCCCACCATTTGTTTGCATATGTATTTATTTATTTATTTTTAGATCCCACAAATAAGTGAGAACATGTGATATTTCTCTTTCTGTGCCTGACTTGTTTCACTTAATATAATTTCCTCTAAGTCCAACCATGTTGTTGCAAATGGTAGTATTTCATTCTTTTTTATAGAAGAGTAGTATTCCATTGTGTAGCTAGATGACAGCTTCCTTATCCACTCATCTGATGATGGACCTTTGGGCTGGGTCTAACTCTTGGGTATTGTAAACAGTGCTGCAATAAACATGGGAGTACAAGTATCCCTTTGGCATGTTGATTTCTATTCCTCTGGGTATATAATACCACATAAATTGTTTCTGAACATAGAAAATAAATTAAAAAATCTAAATTCATTTTAAAAATTAAATATAACGGAGATATCTAAACCACTTAAATATGGTACCTCAGAAAGAAAAATTCAGGTGAATAACTCTCATAAATATTAGAGCAAAATTTACAGTTCTAAATAAAGTACACTGTGAACAGATTCCCATTTCACATTATTAGAGTGATATGTTATTATAAACAGGATTAGAACAGTAAGGTCAAAAAGTTTCAATGTTAGGAAATTTCTTCGTAAAATTTACCGTATTACTACACCTAAGAAAAGAAAGTCATATGGTTATCTAATATATGTGAAAAAGCCTTTGGCAAAATTTAACAAATTTTCTTAAAAAGACATTTGAGAAGATAGAAATGGAAGGTTTGTTTCCTTAACATATAGAGCAGTGTGTGAGCATTATTCATAGTATACAATATAACATATATATCGTAACACACATATTAATATGACTCTGTGTGTGTGTGTGTGTGTTTATTCCTGTCCTAAAGCCAGCATCTTACTTAATGGGAAAACCCCAGAGGCTTTTCCATTAAGGTTTGAAATAAGGCAAAGATGCTCACTATCCCCAGTACCATTCAATGCTGTACTGGAGAAAACAATTAGAGGCATAAGAATAGAAAAATAAGTAAAATGTATCATTTTTGCAAATGATGTGATAATATGTCTGGGAAACCCTAACTAATCAACAATAGAAATAAATAAAAAATGTTATTCAGCAAGGTGAAAGGAAAATATGCAATTATGAATTCCTTCCATATACAAAAATAATAAATAAATTTAATAAGAAAGTTTTAGATAGAAAATTTTTTTTTTCCTTTTTGTCTTTTTTTCGTGTCCGGCAATGGATCGCAACCCTCAGTGTCACGCCCGTACCGGACTGGGACCAGCAATGGGATCGCAACCCTCAGTGTCGTGCCCAC
>NW_007728855.1:0-6965 GCF_000696425.1 Galeopterus variegatus | reverse complement strand
GTGTCGTGCCCACACCTCGCTCAGCCAGTGAGCGGGAACCAGTCTGTATGTGGGATCCGAACCCTCAGCGGGAGCGCCACCGCGCTCCCAAGCAGCGCACTGTAGCAGTGCACCACCGGGCCGGCCCTAGATAGAAAATTTTAATAACCTATACAAAACAACAACAACAACAACAACATCAACAACAGCACTAAAATCTACTCCTGAAAAATACAAAAGTGGACTTGGAACAAATGGAAAGTCATCCCTTGTTCTTTGAAAGGATGTCTCAACCAAAATATCAATTCCTGATAAATTTATTTAAAAAGTTGGTAGAATCCCAATAACCATACCAACAAGTTTTTCTGGAGGTAGACAATTTCATCCTGAAGTTTATATGGAAAAATAATTAGAAGAAAACAGTCAAATGGGAAAGATTTAAAGGGGGACTAGACAAAATTTAAAAGTTTGGCAATAGACTCTTGTGGAATGGTTTTGGGAAAACTGCATTTTACTTTCATATATTTCTGGTGAGGAGATAAGATGATAAAATTTTTATGGAAGTAAACGTGGAAAGATGAAAAATTACACATGCATTTACCCATGACCCACCAATTCCACCTCACTTCTAGGAATTTAATCTCAATATATATATTCAAAAATATTAAAAATGCATGTGCATAAGTTTATTAATTGCATTAATTTTTGTTAACTGTAAAAAATTGATGACTAACTAAAGGCCTAGAAATAGAAGATTATGATCTATACATACAATGCAGTACTGTGCAACTACAAAAAGAATGAACAAGATCTCTAGAATGCATATGGGGAGATTTGCAAGATATTTGCAAATTGCAAATACTATGTAGTATGCCTCATATTACATATTATCTAAGAGATAAAACTACTAAAAGAAAACATAGGGGAATCACTTCTGTATGTAGGACTGCGCAACACTTTATGAACAAAACCTCAAAAGCACAAGCAACAAAAAGAAAACTAACAAGTGGGATTATATGAAACTAAAAACTTCCACACAGCAAAGGAAACAATCAACAGAGTGAAAAGACAACCTACAGAATGGGAGAAAATTTTCTCAAACTGCATCTGACAAGGGATTAATATCCAGAATATACAAGGAACTCAAACAACTTAACAGTAAAAAACAACTAACCTGATTAAAAATGGGCAAAGGAGCTAAATATGCATTTCTCAAAGGAAGATATACAAATGGCCAACAGACATATGAAAAAATGCTCAACATCACTAAGCATCAGGGAAATGCAACTGAAAACTACACTGAGGTATCATCTCATGCCAGTCAGGCTGGCTGGTATCAAAAAGACTGAGAATACCAAATGCTGGTGAGGATGTGGAGAGAGGGGAATCCTCCTACACTGTTGGTTGGACTGTAAATTAGTGCAGCCTTTATGGAAAACAGTATGGAGGTTCCTCAAACAACTACAGATAGAACTGCCATATGATCCAACAATCTCACTGCTGGGAATACACCCAAAGGAATGGAAATCATCATGTCAAAGGGATACCTGCACTCCCATGTTTATAACAGCTCTATTTACAATAGTCAAGAGTTGGAACCAACCTAAATGTCCATCATCAGAAAACTGGATAAGAAAAATGTGGTATATCTACACAATGGAATACTACTCAGCCACAAAAAAGAATCAAATTCTGCTATTTGCAACAACATAGATGAACTTGGAGAAAATTAAGTTACATGAAATAAGCCAGCACAGAAAGAGAAATACCACACGTTTTCACTTATATGCTTATATGTGGGAGCTAAAAAAGAGAACAAAACAAACAAAAAAACAAATTAATAATAATGAGTTGAACTGTTAAAAGGAGAGAGAAGAACTGTAGTTACTAGGGGAGGGGCGCGGGGGGACAGTGAGAGGCTGTTTAATGGGCACAAAAATACAGTGATGGGAAAAATAAGCCCTATTGGTGTACAGTTCACCCAGAAATCTATAATCAATAATGATTTGCTGCTTGTACCCCAATGAGTAGAAGAAAGAGCTCAAATGTCCACATCACAAAGAAATGATTAAGTTTTGCGATGATGAATGGGCTGATTACCCTGACTGGATGAGCACACATTTTCTACATGAAATACAACTCTGTACCCCATAAATATGTACAATCAACATATTTCCATACACATCTTTTAAAAAATAAAATAAATGGCTTGAACTCATATTACAAAAGACAAAGAAAGGTTGAAAAACTGTCTCAGGTTAAAGGATATCGAAAAGGCAGGAAAAACAAAAACATTATATAATTCTGAACTTAGTGCTCTTTTGAAGGAAAAACACACTGTAGAAGATATTATTGGAAGAATTTCAGGAAACTGGAATATGGACTGAAGATTAGGTGAAACTATTAAATCAATGTTAAATCGCCAGAATTTGACAACTGTTCTGTGGTACTGGAAAACACACAATGAAATATTAAGAGGTGAAGGGCATAATGTATGCAACCTACTCATTAAAAATAAAAAGAACCCAATATGCATATTTTATTATGGGATATGCTGTATATGATAGTACTTCAAAACATTTGTAGAGAACTTAATTAAAAGACACCAAGAATTTTTCCATGAACTTTTTGAAGACACATCATATATATAAAATCCATAAGTTTATTTATTTGTCTATCTATTTATCTATCATCTATATCTGTTTGTCTGTTTAGAGAGAACGATAAAACAAATTTGGCAAAATATTAAAATTTGGTAAATCCGGGTAAAAGGATTTCTGTACTATTCTTGCAGCTTTTCTGAAAATTTAAAATTATTTTAAAATAAAATATTTAATATAAAGCATAAAAATAAACAACAGAACACATTTCCAGTGGTAGTTTGACAGAAATATTATTCATATGTAATGAGATTTTGCAATTCAAAGAATTAGGATACAGTGATAGAAAGAAAAATAAATGACATAAATAGAAAATTTAAAGAAGATAGGTTAAATGCATATAAATATGTTTTTTTTTCTATAGAAATCAAATAATATAAAAACAAAAATATACTTTTTATTATTAAAACACATGAATTCATTCTTTTCTCTTTTTGTTAATGCTAAAATGGCTGGAAGGACCATGTACAGATGCTTGCGGGAACTTAATTTGCTATAAGCTCTGAGGAAAGCAATTTGGCAATATTTATCTGGACCATTAAAAATGTTTATAAACTCTAGTCCATTAATCCTACTTCTGTAATTATTTTTTAAATAAAGTGATCTAGTAGGTAATCAAAAGTTGGTATGCAAAGAAGATCATGGTACCACTTTAATAATATGAATGAAATGGAAATATACTACTACATATTTGTTGACTGGGTTTGGTTGTTCTAAAATAATGTAAAATAAAAGTAAAGCAAATTGTTGAGAGGAAGTCAACAGATATACCTATATGTAAAAAAAATTTTTTTTTCCCTGACCAGTAAGGGGATCGCAACTGTTGGCACGGTGTTGTCTGCACCACGCTCAGCCAGTGAGTGCACCAACCATGCCTATATAGGATCCGAACCCGCAGCCTCGGCTGGCCCCCTATATGCAAATTTTATACTAAAATAATGAAATATTATGAAGATTTCAAAATAGCTTTTGGATATAACTCAGTTATTCCTATAATCAATTATTTTGTTATGTCAAAAAAACTACATTGCATAAGTAAAGTGTCTATATTTATATTTCTATATATAGAGGTACTGGTTGGAAGGAAATTTTGCTTCCTTAAGACAGAAGTACAGTGGTTCTCATGTACCCACTGGTGCATATGTGGATGCAAATAACTATGGATCAAAAACATTAAAAAAAATTGTGTGTGTACTGAACATGTACAGACTTTTCTCCTTTTAATTCTTTCCTAAATGATACAGTAAAGCAACTACCTACATAGCATTTACATCGTAATAAGAATTAGAGGTAATCTAGAGATGATTTAAAGTATATGGGATGATGTGTATAGGTTATATGCAAATACTATGACGTTTTATATCAGGAGCTTGAGCATCCATGGATTTTGGTTTTCCAGAGAGGTCCTGGAACCAATTTCTCATGAATATTGAGGGACGACTGTGGCAGGAAAAATTTAAATAAATAACATCTATATGTGAATAGGAACATTGTGCATATTCTGTACGTAAAAATATAATAAATAGTTTCAGGGCAGCATACCTTGTTATCTGCCAGAATCCACGTGAGGAAGGGGATGCTGTCGTGTATTATGTTCTTATGCTGCAGGTGTGAGTTTAGGCAGGAACACATGTGACATTCAACCGAATGGAGTAGAGTGCCCCGCTGTGATGACATTACAAGGACGACACTTCGGTTGCCACGCATACAAGTTCTTCTCCTCATGTCATTAACCTTATTATGTGCAAGGACCGTAAAATAAAGGGATAGAAATTAGTAGCAGGTAACACCTGGTAGAGCCAGCTCTTCTTGAGGAAATGTTGGACCAAGAGTGTGGGAGGAGTTGGTGCAGTGGAAAAAATGGGATATGAGGCAATGGATTTGCATTACAAGCAAGTGATGGCTTTAAGCAAGGAGGGCAGGTGTTTCACGGGTTCCACAGACCTTTCTCTCTGTGGTCAAAGACTATACAAATAAATGTGTTCTTGAATCCACATGGTCTCCCTTATTTTACCTGGTCATATGACTACCTTGGAAAAATCAGACTAGAAAGTGGTAGGGCTCATTTTTTTCCCCCTTTTATTACTTGGGTTACTAGGCTGTGTAGCAATGTTGTGCCTTGTTTACTCTCCCTAACCATTGCTCCCACCAAAAATAGCTGAATCCACAAAAAGTAGAGCAAATGGTTGGGAGGAGATCAACAGATGTGCCTGTATCTAAATCTTGGACTATCTACACTTGCGTATTATACGTGATTAGCCTACATAAAAATAATTTTACATTGGCGATTAAGAATCTACTGTACATTATATTATTTGATCAACTGATCTCTTTGATCAAATGTGTTCTATTTAATTTCTAACTTTTAGAGCCACTTATTTTTATTTACAGAAAAAATTAAATTTCAAAAAGAACACAAAACTACATTAAATCATTCAGTGAGTACATGTGAGACTGGTGTAAAATGAAGTTATCTATCTCTGAAGACCTTCATATTTCTTCTACATCAGTGTTGCCCTTATATGAGAGGACTGCAAAAAGTTTATGAAAAAAATAGAATTAAAAGATTATATAGATCTTTCCACAAACATTTTGAAGTACCCTAGTAAATAAACATTTTAATAAAATCACTTATAGTGTATAGGTTATTTCCTATTTGGACATGAATTTAGGTACAAATTTAATTATTCAATGATTATTTGTTTCCTACTATATAGTCCATAATGTCTTAGGCATGGAAGAAATTATAACTAAGACAGAATACCTAACTTCAAAAAACATACAGCCTGTTCGTGTGCATATGTTTTTGTTCATTTCATTATATCTCCATCCATACATATAAGCATGAATATGTACAAGAATGTATCCAAAGAAAGATATGTACCCTTATGGCTGTTAAATCTTTATCTGATCTAGCTTGATCTTCATGAGGATGGGGAGACCTAATGAGATATTCTCAATCTTCTCTTTGAAAATTTCCATATTAGATGACAGAAAAGAGGTTCCTAGTTATACCCAATAGCCTTTTATGAGAAATTGTATTCTTAAAATTATACCCTATGTCTTGGTAAAGGTAAACCATAAGCATATTAGGTAATAAAAACAAATTCTTTGGGTTTGAATATCTTACTTTGTCTTGCACATGTGCCATGATGTATAGTATAGGACAGTATACATCAGACACCAATATTTCCAAAACTCTAATGTGCATGTATCTCACCTGGGAATATTATTAATATGTAGATGCTGACTTTGGGGCAAAATAGGGTAACAGGGGCCAGATTTATTCTCCCACCTAAAACGAACCCTACCCCATCACAGTAAAAAAAAACAAACAAACAGGACAATGTTTTCCAAAACACTTGGAAGTTGACAATTGACAGTGATCCTTGTCGGATAAGAAGTTATTAAGGTGAGCTCTGACTCTCCTAGTTTACTGCTTTGAAAGAGTTTCCAGTCTGGCTTGGGTAGAAAACCTCCTGGCTGACCCAGCTATCCCACTGCTGGGAATATANAGCAAGTGATGGCTTTAAGCAAGGAGGGCAGGTGTTTCACGGGTTCCACAGACCTTTCTCTTTGTGGTCAAAGACTATATAAATAAATGAGGTGTTCTTGAAGCCAGATGGTCTCCCTTAATTTACCTGGTGATATGACTACCTTGGAAAAATCAGACTATAAAGTGGTAGGGCTCATTTTTTTTCCCGCTTTTCATTACTTGGGTTACTAGGCTGTGTAGCAACATTGTGCCTTGTTTACTCTCCCTAACCATTGCTCCCACCAAAAATAGCTGAATCCACAAAAAATAGAGCAAATGGTTGGGAGGAGATCAACAGATGTGCCTGTATCTAAATCTTTGACTATCTACACTTACATATTATATGTGATTAGCCTACATAAAAATAATTTTACATTGGCGATTGAGAATCTACTGTACATTATATTATTTGATCAACTGTTCTCTTTGATCAAATGCATTCTATTTAATTACTAACTTTTAGAGCCACTTATTTTTATTTACAGAAAAATTTAAATTTAAAAAAGTACACAGAACTACATTAAATCATTCAGTGAGTACATGTGAGACTGGTGTAAAATGAAGTTATCTATCTCTGAAGACCTTCATATTTCTTCTACATCAGTGTTGCCCTTATATGAAAGGACTGCAAAAAGTTTATGAAAAAATAGAATTAAAAGATTATATAGATCTTTCCATAAACTTTTTGAAGTACCCTAGTAAATAAACATTTTAATAAAATCACTTATAATGTATAGGTTATTTCCTATTTGGACATGAATTTAGGTACAAATTTAATTATTCAATGATTA
>NW_007728854.1:258488-275154 GCF_000696425.1 Galeopterus variegatus | reverse complement strand
TTTTTTTCTTTTGTTGCCTGTGCTTTGGGGGTCTTATTCATAAAGTCTTTGCCCAGTCCTAAGTCCTACTTTCTGAAGTGTTTCTCCTATGTTTTCTTTTAGGAGTTTTATAGTTTCAGCTCTTGCATTTAAGTCTCTAACCCATTTTGAGTTGATTTTGTTATATGGTGAGAGGTATGAGTCCAGTTTCATTCTTCTACATATAGATGTCCAGTTTTCCCAGCACCATTTCTTGAAGAGGCCGTCTTTTCCCCAATGAATGTTCTTGTTGCCTTTGTCAAAGATCAGTTGGCTGTAGGTTTGAGGGTTGATCTATCTGGGTTCTCTATTCTGTTCCATTGGTCTGAATGTCTGTTTTCATGCCAGTACCAAGCTGTTATGGTTACTATAACTTTGTAATATAGTTTGAAATCAGATAGTGTTATGCCTCTGGCTTTATTTTTTTTGTTTGGGATTGCTTTGGCTATTTGGGGTCTTTTGTTGTTTCATATGATTGTTATTATTGTTNAAGTTCATTTTTCCTTTGGCTTCTATAAACTTTCTCTCTCTCTCTCTCTCCCCCTCCCTCCCTCCTTCCCTCTCTCTCTGTGTGTGTGTGTGTTATTCTTCTATATTCTTAGGGTACATTTTGGTCTCTTATTCTTTTCTTTTACCCTTTGCTTTGTCTTTTGGGATAATGGTATTCATCGAAGTCCAATACATAGACCTCTTCTCTTCTTTTTCAGGTGATCACATTTACTCTGATGGATCAACAACTATTTATATGTACATAACTCTCACACCTATATGTCCAGCCTCAATTTCTCTCCTGGTCTCCAGACTTCTATGCCTACCCATCTACAGGGCATTCCCTCAACTAAACATTAATCCAATGAGGCCTGACAAACTCATGTTTCTAAAACCTGAATGCACCATTTTTCCGCCCACACTAAATCTGTGCCTTACCTGTTATTGTTTTGCTATACAATTTGCTTTCCTAGAAATATTCTTGGTAAACATATTTGGCTTCTCTCTGTCTGCCATGTAAAGCGATTAGAAGTTCTATTGATTTTATGTCCTCCATATATTTTTATATGTCACTTTTTCTGCACCTTCCCTGAATCAGGCCCTCATTAATACCTCGATTATGGAAAAGAGACATAATGGAATTCCCTCAATTTAGAATTTGCCTTCCAAACTATTTTCAATGTTTTAATCAAAAAGGTTATTTTGGAAATTCAAATGTCCTTGGTTAAAATTATTTAACATTTCCTCAGTGATCTTCAGGGAAGGGTATACATTTCCAAGCATGGCCAGATACTTCATGACATAGATCCAGCCTGTTTCTCCATGCCTCTTCTTTTGCTATGCTTTGATATTTGTTTTCTAACAACACTTCAGTATCTGAATTGTATCTTTCCTCTCAGCTCTCTTATGCTCTGTGCAAAAGCCTAGAAGCAGCTCCCTCTGCCTGGAAAGGCTTTCTCATGCCTTTTCCCTTCGGCTAGGCTATCTCCTACATGTTTTTCAATATTCAGTTCATGTTTGTCCTCTGGAATGCTTTTCTTTTGACATACCATATGCTGTATGTTGTATTAAATGAGTGAGCTGAAATTTTTGTCTCTTAGTTTCCTCACACACAAAATAGGAATGACAGTAATGAGGATACATTAATGAACTGATCATTTTAAGGCATGTGCCTTGTGTAGAGAACTTTACCTATTTTTAATCAGATTTTCACATGCTGAAAATAGTAATAAGCTTCTCTGGAAATTCAATTTAAAAAACAACTTTTCTAGTTTAATCAAAAGATCAACACCTAGGCAAAGGTTGAAAGTTTAGCTGAAATAATTTTTATGAGAACTTATTATTTATTCCATCCCAGTTTTTCCAGAATATGGAAGAACCAAGGATATAATTAATGTGTTTCTTTGGGGATTAGTTACCTTTTGCTAATGAAATCATTCTAAGTTTGCATCTTTGTCTTCTCTTTCTAATTTTATAAATCTCCTATCACAACACAATTACTAAGTTTTCTCACATGATCAGGATTTAATCTGTTATTGTGCTGTTTTGTATATCACATTTCTTGGGTCTCACATTCCCTGGGCAGCCTCATACTTTCTATTCTTCACACATAATAATCAGAGGGCCTTTCATGACTACTCATTTTGAGGTCCCCAATAATGCTAAAAGAGTGTTTTTCTTTTCACCTTTCTGAGAGGAACTGTGTTATAATTTCTTGATGTTTCTCTATTTAGTAATAGGGAACCTTATAGGCATTCTCATTGCTTATATAATCCGAGTCCTTGCCCTTGCACAGGTGAGATACAGGACTCCAGTTTCTGGTGAAGAGGTTTCACCTGGCGAGAAACTCATGGCACGCAAGAGATACAAAATCCTTTCCTCTCCCCTCCTGACAAGCCAGCTGAAATGTCTTCACATGAGGGTTAGATCTGACTTTGCTTCTCTGAGAGCGAAAAGTTGACATTACCTATAAGTGATTGAATTCTTTTCTTTTTAAGCATAATTTACTATTTTCTCTCAATTATTCCTTCCTGGTAGTAAGGCTTGACTGCTGCATCAAATGTACCATACTCTTTGCTTGGTACAAACAAAAGATCTGGTCAGAATTATGCTTTAATTGGTATGCATTTCTGCTAATTTTTCTCCTAAAAAATCAGTGAAATTTTGTAATTCCTATAACAGAGGTTAAACCAATAGAATTGGATTAAACCATCCAAGGCATTCAGAGGTTTCCTCACACCTTTTCCAGAAAGTGCTGTTCAATATATACAGTGAGTTGGATATTGACCATCAAAAAGAATGGTCTCTTATTGTTAAAAACCCACTTATAGTAACAGAGTTGAAAGTAATTTTAAGAACTGCAAAGCTTCTAGCTACCTTAGGGTCTCTATAGAATAGAGATGCTAGAGACCAACCGTAAAGGAGTGTGTGGCTATTGGACCCTCCCTTCATGTTTGTGTCCTTTGAAGCAGAATTTTAATACATTTGTGTGTGTGTGTGTGTGTGTGCACGTGCACACGCGTGCACCTGTGTGCATGCTCATATATGAGGGTACGTCAAAAAGTTCATTGAAAGATTCGTATTATCTTTCTTATAGTTGTAACAGTTGATAGTACATATCTGTGAGGTACAGAGTTGAGTATCAATGACTGTGAGCAATATGTGATGCTTGAATCAGGATAATTAGTATATTCAACAATATACAATATAATCATTTTTCATTGTCCTTTACCAATTCCTCCCTTAATTCCCCCTCCTTTCCCTTTTCCCACCTCTGGGAATTCTTTTCAATTCTTTTGTCTTCTTTTGAAAGCTCAACGTATTATTGTAATTGTTGTATCTTTCTTTCCTTTCTTAAAAAATATTTATTTGTTTATTATTTAGCTCCCACTTATGAGAGAGGATATGTGTTATTTCTCTTTCTGCACCTGGTTTATTTCACTTAACATGGGTTTCTTTAAGTTCATCCACATTGCTGTGAATGGCAGCATTTCATTCTTTTTATAACAGAGTAGTATTCCATTGTGTAATTAGAGCACATTTACCTTATCCAGACATCTGATGATAAACATTTAGGTTGGTTCCAACTCTTGGCTATTGTAAATGGAGCTGTGATAAACATGGGAGTGGAGGTATCTCTTTGACAGGATGATTTCCACTCCGTTGTGGGTATACCAGCAGCGGAAGTGCTGGACCTTATGGCAGTTCTATCTGTACTTGTTTAAGGAAACTCCATACCATTTTCCATAATGGCTGCACTAATTTACAGTCCCACCAACAGTGAAGGAAGGTTCCCCTTTCTTTGCATCTTCACCAGCACTTGTTATTCTCTGTCTTTTTGATAATGGCCAGTCTAACTGGGGTGAAATGATATCTTAATGTGGTTTTGATTTGCATTTCTCTGATGCCAAGTGATGTTGAGCATTTCTTTATGTGTCTATCGGCCTTTGTATATCTTCCTTTGAGAAATGCCAACTTAGTTCCTTTGCCCTTTTTAAAATTGGATTATTTGGTTTTTTTTACTGTTAAGTTGTTTGAATTCCTTGTATATTCTGGATATATTAATCCTTGGTCAGATGCATAATTTGCAAATATTTCTTCCTACTCTGTAGGTTGTCTTTTTGCTCTGTTAACTGTTTCTTTTGCTGTGCAGAAGCTTTGTAGTTTGACATAATCCCATTCGTTTATTTTTTTCTTTTGTTGCCTGTGCTTTGGGGGTCTTATTCATAAAGTCTTTGCCCAGTCCTAAGTCCTACTTTCTGAAGTGTTTCTCCTATGTTTTCTTTTAGGAGTTTTATAGTTTCAGCTCTTGCATTTAAGTCTCTAACCCATTTTGAGTTGATTTTGTTATATGGTGAGAGGTATGAGTCCAGTTTCATTCTTCTACATATAGATGTCCAGTTTTCCCAGCACCATTTCTTGAAGAGGCACTAGAAAAGCAGAATTTTTTCTGTCTTCGTATAACTTCGTATAATGTATGCTATACGAAGTTATTACGATTGGTATTTTGATAGGGATTGCAATGAATCTGTAGATTGCTTTGGGTAGGGTGGACATTTTCACAATGTTAATTCTTCCAATCCAACACCATGAAATGTCTTTTCCTCTTTTTGTGTCCTCTTTAATTTCTGTCAACGGTGATTTTTGTTCTCATTGTAGAGATCTTTCACCTCCTTAGTTAAATTTATTCCTAGCTATTTTTTTCTTGGTAGCTATTATAAATGGGCTTGTTTTCTTGATTTCTTTTTCTGCTAGTTTTTTGTTAGAGTCTAAGAACACTACTGATTTACGTATATTAATTTTATATCCTCCAACTTTACTGAATTCATTTATCAGCTCTAACAGTTATTTGGTAGAGTCTTCAGATTTTTCTATGTATAGGATCTTGCCATCTATAGAGGGACAATTTGACATTTTCTTTTCCAATCTAGATGCCCTTTATTTCTTTCTCTTGCCTGACTGCCAATACTATTTTAAATAGGAGTGGTGAGAGTGGACATCCTGGCGTTGTTCCTATTTTTAAGGGAAAAGCTTTGAGCTTTTTCCCACTCAGTATGATATTTGTGGTAAGATTGTCATATATGGCTTTTATTGTGTAGGGATAATTTCTTTTTATACCTAATTCTGAGAAACTTCATCTTATTGTGTAGGGATACTTTCTTTTTATACCTAATTCTGAGAAACTTCATCATGAAGGGATATTGGATTTTGTCGAATGCTTTTTCTGCATCTAGTGAGACAATCACATGGTTTTTGTCTTTGATTTTGTTGATGTGGTGCATCACATTTATTGACTTGCATATGTTGAACCATCCTTGCATCCATGGGATGAATCCCACATGATTGTGATGTATAATTTTTTTTGATGTGATGTTGTATTTTATTTGCTATAATTTTTTTTTTTTGTCTTTTTTCCGTGTCCGGCGACGGATCGCAACCCTCAGTGTCGCCCCCGTACTGGACCGGGACCGGCAACGGGATCGCAACCCTCGGTGTTGCCCCCGCGCCTCGCTCAGCCAGTGAGCGGGAACCGGTCTGTATGTGGGATCCAAACCCTCGGCGGGAGCGCTGCCGCACTTCCCAAGCAGCGCACTAGAGCAGTGCATCACCGGGCCGGCCCATTTGCTATAATTTTATTGAGGATTTTTGCATCTATGTTCATAACAGATATTGGCCTGTGGTTTTCTTTTTTGTTGTTGAATCTTTGTCTGGTTTTGGTATCAGTGTGATGCTGGCATTTTATCTTTTAATCCTATTTTTCCACAAACTTTTTGAAGTATCCTTGTGTATGTATATTATGTGTCATGTTTTGGTTGTAGAAAGTGTTATATGAATAAAATAATTTAATGCAAGAAAAAATAATAATTTAATGCCACAAATCTGGTTCATTTTATTGGTGAAGAAATAGCTCAATTTATGGTAGATTGGAGTGCAGATGTAGGTCTCTGCTGTCCTAGCCTACTGTGCTTTCAGCTATACCATGTTGTCTCTGACAGTGTTTCATTAACCAGAAGGGACAAATTATATTATGTGACATAGTTATCCTGGGAGATTCTCTTCAACGGGCAGCATGGTGCCTTTCCTTTGAAAATGTATTGAGTGACACTTACTAAAAAAAAAGGTTTTTCAGTAACCAAAAGGCAAGGAACATGGATTATGGTATAACTGGTGATTTAACACATCCTTTCCTTTTGGTTCCAATCATGCATTGATGATTTCATATCTTTACTATTGTAAATAGAGCTGCAGTAAACATGGGAGGTATCCCTTTGACATGATGATTTGCATTACTTTAGTATAAACCCAGTAGTGGGATAACTCAAAATTGGAATGTATGCAGCTTGCAGGCCTATAGTACTCTTAGGCAGTTCAGGATGCCACAGGGATGTCAGTGGAACAGGTACATCAACCCAGAATTGATGTACGTGCCAAAGGTTTCCAGATAACAATATGGGACAATGTGTTGGGGATACAAAAGGATTGAGATTGATGTCACATTAAGGAGTTCACAGATCTTTCTAGTCAGTTCATGGTATACTCCAATTAGGAAATAGTGGCATGTAGGAGACTTGTACAATATTTTTAAGGACATGGATNGTTTGGGATTGCTTTGGCTATTTGGGGTCTTTTGTTGTTTCATATGATTGTTATTATTGTTTTTACTATTTCTGTGAAGAATGTCATTGGTATTTTGATGGGGATTGCATTGAATTTGTAGATCATTTTGGGAAGTATGGACATTTTCACAATGTTAATTCTTCTAATCCAAGAGCATGGCATGTCTCTCCATCTTTTGTGTCCTCTTTAATATCTTTCAATAGTAATTTGTAGTTCTCATTGTAGAGATCTTTTACTTCCTTGGTTAAATTGATTACTTGGTATTTTATTTTGGGGGGTGGGTGACTATTGTAAATGGGCTTGCTTTCTTGATTTCTTTTTCTACTAGTTTGTAGTTGGACTATAAAAATGCTGCTGATTCCTGCATGTTGATTTAGTGTCGGGCAACATTACTGTAATTGTTTATCAACTGTAAGAGTTTTTTTGTAGAATCTTTAGGCATTTCTATATATAGGATCATGTCATTTGCCAACAGGGACAATTTGACTTTTTCTTTTCCAATCTAGATGCCCTTTATTTCTTTCTCTTGCCTGACTGCCAATACTATTTTAAGTAGGAGTGGTGAGAGTGGACATCCTGGCGTTGTTCCTATTTTTAAGGGAAAAGCTTTGAGCTTTTTCCCACTCAGTATGATATTTGTGGTAAGATTGTCATATATGGCTTTTATTGTGTAGGGATAATTTCTTTTTATACCTAATTCTGAGAAACTTCATCATGAAGGGATATTGGATTTTGTTGAATGCTTTTTCTGCATCTAGTGAGACAATCACATGGTTTTTGTCTTTGATTTTGTTGATGTGGTGCATCACATTTATTGACTTGCATATGGTGAACCATCCTTGCATCCATGGGATGAATCCCACATGATTGTGATGTATAATTTTTTTTGATGTGATGCTGTATTTTATTTGCTATTATTTTATTGAGGATTTTTGTATCTATGTTCATATCAGATATTGGCCTGTGGTTTTCTTTTTTGTTGTTGAATCTTTGTCTGGCTTTGGTATCAGTGTGATGCTGGCATTTTATCTTTTAATCCTATTTTTCCACAAACTTTTTGAAGTATCCTTGTGTATGTATATTATGTGTCATGTTTTGGTTGTAGAAAGTGTTATATGAATAAAATAATTTAATGCAAAAAAATAATAATAATTTAATGCCACAAATCTGGTTCATTTTATTGATGAAGAAATAGGTCAATTTATGTTAGATTTGAGTGCAGATGTAGGTCTCTGCTGTCCTAGCCTACTGTGCTTTCAGCTATACCATGTTGTCTCTGACAGTGTTTCATTAGCCAGAAGGGACAAATTATATTATGTGACATAGTTATCCTGGGAGATTCTCTTCAATGGGCAGCATGGTGCCTTTCCTTTGAAAATGTATTGAGTGACACTTACTAAAAAGAAGGTTTTTCAGTAACCAAAAGGCAAGGAACATGGATTATGGTATAACTGGTGATTTAACACATCCTTTCCTTTTGGTTCCAATCATCCACTGATGATTTCATATCTTTATTATTGTAAATAGAGCTGCAGTAAACATGGGAGGTATCCCTTTGACATGATGATTTGCATTACTTTAGTATAAACCCAGTAGTGGGATAACTCAAAATTGGAATGTATGCAGCTTGCAGGCCTATAGTACTCTTAGGCAGTCCAGGGTGCCACAGGGATGTCAGTGGAACAGGTACATCAACTCAGAATTGATATACGTGCCAAAGGTTTCCAGATAACAATATGGGAAAATGTGTTGGGGATACAAAAGGATTGAGATTGATGTCACATTAAGGAGTTCACAGATCTTTCTAGTCAGTTCATGGTGTACTCCAATTAGGAAATAGTGGCATGTAGGAGACTTGTACAATATTTTTAAGGACATGGATTTGAGGGGCCATCTTATTCAAACACAGTTGAAAAAATGACTTTCTTGAGAGCTGGTGCTATCCTTCTTTACTAATATGGGTTACATTTGTATTAACTTTTGCTATCCATTCATCTCCTGAGGGGTTCTAGAATATGAATTATTTTATCAACTAAATATCCAATTCTGAGACTAATATCATCAGAATGTATATTTTTCTTTTCCCTTAACCCCCCTTTCTTTCTTTCCTCCCTCCCTCCCTCTGTCCCTCCCTCCCTCCCTGCCTCTCTCTCTCTGTCTCTCTCTGTCTCTCTCTTTTTTCTTAGGCTTCCTGATCAGTTTGGATTTCTTTCAAAGGATTAGCTATGGTATCTGCACATAATTCTGCCAGAGCCTGGGCCAACTTTCTGTGTTTTCTAGGGTGAACATGTGTTGTTACAAATCAAATAATGTTAAGGCTTTGTCTTATTGAGTTCAATGTATGTAATCTGTTTTAATAGGTGACAGGGATTATATGGCCAAATGAACTCTTTTTGATCCTAAACCCTCATCTCAGCCTGTTTTATAACTAGATATTTGAAATACTACATCTTAAGCACTTAAATTATTCCTTCAGAATAATTACATTGAACCTATAAAATGAAACAAAAGTTGATTTTTACATGAGTAAGTAGCTTCAACTATGCATGCTGGAAGTAGAAGTGCAGGAGGAATAAGGTTGTACCTAGGATTTTTATTTATATGTTGAAAAGAGCGTGTATATCTTTAAAATTTAAAAAATGTAGGTTTGAATTCCAACCAGGATAATTTTTGGGAATTGGTTAACCTCTTGGAGCTTTAGATTCTTCATCAGTAAAATGGATTTGATAATCCCTATATATCAGAGTTATTTAAGGATATACTAATATATGTTCTATAGTGCCTTCAGAAGGTAAATAATAAATACTAGCTGCCATCTCTTTCCTTTTCCTCAAAACTACATCCAATACATGGGACAGGCATTTACTTTCACTACTCAAACATGAATCTGTGGGATAATACTCCTAGGCAAGGTGGGTTTTGTAGGAGACTGGTTTAGACCTATATCAAAACTTTGTAATGCAAAGATTTTATTCTCTGAGAATAAATATGTTTTATTACCAGATGTAGCAGGATTACTCCAACTAGCAGGCTCCCATTTGAACTCCTATAGCATATTCTGACTGGTCTACAAGGGTTTAAATTCACATTCAGCCACTTTTCAGCATATGATCTTAGGAAAGTAGTATACCCTCTCTCTGCCTCAGATTTCTTATTGTAAAATCTCAGATAACTACAGTACCTTTATCAATAGAGTTATTATGAGGATAAACTAAGATAATCCACATAAAGCACTCATGGTGCTTTACAAAGTGTCTGGCTCTTTGGAAGTAATAAAAAAGATGACTTGTTATATTTTGCATTGTGGTTTATCTACTTGGCCATGTGTCTGCTTTTCTAATAGATACGGATGTCCTTTTGTTCCAGTCACCTCTGTATTACCCGCCTTGCTAAATGCATGATGGAGTGGATAGCAGTCCTTGCCTTGAGATTTTATATTTAAGGAGGCAAGTTGCAATACAAGAAGGGGTGCTAGAACCATATTGGATGGATTGTTTTCTTTAGAATTAATTATTAAATAAGCAAATAAGGAAGTTTCTCATTCATGATATCTACATTCACATTTTGTTTATACAGTCCCCATCTTTTGTTAGTTTGGTCACAGAGATCTATTGATGGGAGCAATGGTTCAAGTGACTTATGTTAGCATAAATCCAAGGGGCAGAGTAGATGAGCTGATCCCTCACATTCCCCACATATGATTAAAAAGTAACCCTCCAGGGACAGGATGATTAAAACCTGTCTGATGATTATGTTCAGGCTCCAATGGTCTTTCTATACTAATCATTAGTACACTAGAAAATGTGACTAGTAGAATGTCAAAATATAATTTTCTTGAACAGTCAGACCTCATACAACTTTTTGTGCCATTTCTAGCATAAATATGTAAGCAATGAAATGTCTACAATTGTAAAGAAAGAGGATCGTTATCTCTCATCAGCAGCCATAGGTTTACAAAAGTGAGATGCGAAAGCTAAGAAAACTGAAAAGTAAAATCTCATTTAGTGATTATTTAAATTAAGCATATAGACAAAAGAAGTTAGCAATATGAAAATATAAGTATATAGACACATAGAAACAGACATGTCTCCTAGTAAATTTTTAACTGATAACAGGGAGGGTTTTGACAGACAGTGTTTCAGATGTTACTGACTGGAAGTAATGAGCCCGAAACTACTAAAAAATTAAGTGACTCCTAAAGTTTATATAACCTGTTAGTGGCAGACCAGGTTTTAAAATTCACTGCTTGATTCCATTAAGTCCTAGAGCCTAGTCCATTAAGTCATGCTACCTCCATTTAAAACTTATCACCAGATTTTTTACATGCTTAGAATTCAGTGTTTGTAGTAAGTAAATGCAACACAATTGAGGTGGCGTATTCTTGGAGAGATGCATACATGTTTGCATACAGCTCTCTATTCTTGCCATAAGTTTTAAGTATACAAATTAATAATGGTCCCATATGGCTAAGGATTTCTTTCTATGTTGAAATGCTTTCTTTCATGATTATTTCCAGAGTGACTGATGTTAATTTTGTAGCCTGTGCAGCCTAAACTGATATCTCTTAAATCACAGTGCTTGATAAGGAGGAGGTTAACAAGGCATGGGTCATTACAGTTGTAGACCCATCCTGATTTAGACTAATGACTAACGGGACTCAGAGCAAATAAGAGTCTGTGAATTGGAAAGTGAAATGGCTTGATTAAAAACAATGAATTTTATGTGTTTTGGAGCCACACAAAGAGAATAATAATTTTGATGTCATCTATCCCTGATAGAGAAACTGTCAATATAGAAAACAGAGGATTGCTTATGAATAGCTATGTGAATATGGGTATTCACAGTCTCATAATAAATCAGGTCTTATTACAGCGAACTCTGAGTCTGGCTGTGGTCCTTACACTGCAATTTTGATGAAACATTTTTTTCTGAAATAAAGGATAATCAGCTGGGGTATTTTTGTTATATGGAAAATTTTATTGAAATAGTTTCTGTCATAGTAAGATTTGACCTACAGATGAAGTAAAGTTTAGTTACTTTCTTTGGGAATTAGCGCAAAAATGTTCTTATTAGGATTTCTCTTTTTTAAAGAAATATCAGGAATGCCAAGAACCATGTGATCAAAGGAAGCTTGAGGCTTGAGATTACTTCCTGAGAATTATCCACAGCCCTAAAGAAGGGCAGAACTGCTGATCCTCAGAATTATTGAAAGAGAGGTGGGGAAAACCCATGCTTCTGTATCCAGAAAACAAGTGGTGTTACTGTATTGACTTTTCCTGACTGATACATACAACGTGTATCTTGAGAAATTAATTTTGTGCTCAAGGTGTATTTTGAGAAATAAATTTTCTTATTCTGTGGCCAGATAAGATACAACACACTTAAAGAAGATGTATTAGTTCTAACATTGGCAATGCCAAATAAGTACAAAAATATGGGAGAGAAAAGACATTCTCAGGTGTGGAATGAAACAACCATTTATTAGTGTCCTTACAGTGTTAGATTGGTTTCTATGAGGCTGTGCTAAGGAGCTCCTGTAGTCTCTAATTACAGTGTTTATTATCAGTCTTACTTTAGCACAAAGGTACCAAAGCTGTGTTTTTTTGGTGTTAATTTCAGGTCTCTAATACCATCTCTGGCAAGTATGTGCAGGCTATTTAGGAGATAAAAAGGGGTCCTGAGAGTGTGGTGTGGGCAGCTGTGAATCCTTTAACCCTGAAACCATACCTATTGCCACAGATGAGAGAAGGCCCATGGTGGGAAAATTCAGAACTGGTGCATCATAGTGTTGAGTAGTGAGTCCTTTCAAAGAGGTTGATTGAAGTCTTTTTTAAAGAATGAGCCATCTGTTTTGGGGAGGGCAAACTGATCACTAACTAATGAGGTGTTGAGTGTGTGTACAAATAGATATTGATGTAAATACGTATACAGAGAGGGTAGAAAGAGAAGCACAGCACCCTATAACGTCTGCAGCATCGGTTGGTACTATCTCAGATGTAATGTTCATTGTATTGATAGTGATACGTGATAGCTCAGGGGGATAAATATGGATAAGCTGGGCAAATAGTTCTTAGGGCATTAGGGTAGCTAGTTCCTCTGTCCCCCTATTAAGAAGGATATTTAGACAAATAGTAACATGTTCAATTGAAAATCTTTCCCACACAGGCTGCTTTTCTGAAGATGACTCACACACAAACAAAAACCCAAACAAAACAACCCGCAAAATTCCTCATAGAATCACACTGCTTAACTCAGAACTAGATCTTCACATCCTAGCAGAAAATGTGTAGGGATGAACGTCTATAAATGTTACTCTCAGGTAGTGGCCAGTGGTGAAAGTCTCTCAAGATATGATTTGTGTTGAGGGGTGTGATTCTCCTCCTCCTCCTCCTTTTGTTTTAAAATAGGTCCTTCTGTTAGATCTGCTCTAATCAAAAGATAAATATTGACAATTGATTACTTGGAAATCATATCAGTTGGTGAAGACTACAACATCTGGTACAATTGTCCATTATCTTCCAGAGGTATCCCAACCATGAAGCTTTAATTTATCAGTTATTTCTTAATTCAAAACAATTTACTGCATATGGCAAAAATTAAAGGAGCACAATATAAAAGGAAGTATTCTTCCCACAGTATTTCCTAATTCCTTTCTCTGCAGGAATTCACTTTATAACAGTTTTCATGTATATATGTACATATATATGTCCCTTTTTAAAATGTACTTTTGTCACTAGAAATATATATTAGAGAATGTTCCATTCACTTAAAAGACACATAGGCATTATAAAAGATGAAGAGATACACGTAATTTTATTTCAGCCAAACTTACCTATACCTGCCCCACCCTTTGCGTGCTAATTTAATATATTTCTAGGTTCTTTGAGTGGATCTTCATGCCCTATAAACAACACATGAATAGCTCCAGTAATTGATTTATCAACTGATAATTCTCCAGAATTACCTAGTTTTTATTTTTATGTTTTCTTCAACCTGTCTTTCTCCTGACTGTCACTGGCTATATTATCATTTCGATATTTTCTTTGTTTATAACATACATATTCTTTCACTATCATTCACATAATTGTTTAGCTGGATTTCAACCTTGAGTTGTTTTTTCAAGAGAGTTTATAGAGTACATGCCCTGAATTCTTGCATGTTTGGAAATATTCTGTTGCCCTCCTATTTGAAAAGCTTGACAAAGCATATAAATCTTGCACCTTATTTTAACATTTGATTTTATTTTTAATATTTGCTAAATGCAAATCATATGTGTAATACACGTGTACGTTTTGGAATATGATAATAAATGAAGCACCAGTTACTATACCAACCAACGTAATATCCTAAGCACTAGCAGCACCTTTAATCTACCTGATTCCTAATTGCCTGCCTCCTCGGAGGGGCACCACTCTCCTGCAGAGGCTGTTGACAACCCACTACTTTGAATAACCTCACGACAGCCAGAGAGATGACCTTAGGCGGGTAATTTTGACCTGGAGTGATGAAATAGTTTTATACCCAACTCCTTTCCTGCCAACAGAGAGAGAAAGAGAGGAACTGAAATCATTTCTAATGCTTCAAAGCATTCTCCTGTATGACATTATTGTGGTAGTGATCCCAATCCTAGCCCTCCTACCCCCATTTCTGCTGCTACTCTACCTAGGCCTTGTATGTACCTTTCTAGGATAGAATAAGGTAACTTTTGTTAATTATGTCTAACTTTTAAATCAGGGTTTGAGGGAGACATATCACCTGCTGACTCCTATCTCTACCCCAACTGCTCCTCAGCACACATACCATGAGCTATGTGACCTTGTCCAAATCAGTTCACTTCTCAGGGCCTCATTTCTTACGTGTAAAAATGAGACTATTGAGCCAAAGGACTTCTCCATTTCTTCCAGTCCTAATTTCTTTGAAATTCTAAGAGAGTTCACTTGGTACTTGTATGAAGACTCCCTCATGTGCAGCAATGTGGGAATGTAAATCTGCCTAGAAGCACTAAGCTGATTAAATAATGTAAACTGTGTAGAAAATTTATCTCAGCTGTACAAAGCTTATATTCACAGATGTCTGAATACTATGTGGTTGGGGTGTGTGTGTGTGTGTGTGTGTGTGTGTGCATATGTAGATATACACACACACATGTATATACATATATGTATATTCAATCGACTATGCTGGACTGCAGTGGTCCAAGAGGGAGAAAGCAATTTACAGAAAGAAAACACCATTGGGAATGTGAGTGAGGGGGACTGGGTGTGGATTTCTGTGCATAAACTGTCCATCTCTCTTTTTTTTGCCTTAGGGAACNTAGCAGCACCTTTAATCTACCTGATTCCTAATTGCCTGCCTCCTCGGAGGGGCACCACTCTTCTGCAGAGGCTGTTGACAACCCACTACTTTGAATAACCTCACGACAGCCAGAGAGATGACCTTAGGTGGGTAATTTTGACCTGGAGTGATGAAATAGTTTTATACCCAACTCCTTTCCTGCCAACAGAGAGGGAAAGAGAGGAACTGAAATCATTTCTAATGCTTCAAAGCATTCTCCTGTATGACATTATTGTGGTAGTGATCCCAATCCTAGCCCTCCTACCCCTGTTTCTGCTGCTACTCTACCTAGGCCTTATATGTACCTTTCTAGGATAGAATAAGGTAACTTTTGTTAATTATGTCTATCTTTTAAATCAGGGTTTGAGGGAGATATATCACCTGCTGACTCCTATCTCTACCCCAACTGCTCCTCAGCACACATACCATGAGCTATGTGACCTTGTCCGAATCAGTTCACCTCTCAGGGCCTCATTTCTTACGTGTAAAAATGAGACTATTGAGCCAAAGGACTTCTCCATTTCTTCCAGTCCTAATTTCCTTGAAATTCTAAGAGAGTTCACTTGGTACTTGTATGAAGACTCCCTCATGTGCAGCAATGTGGGAATGTAAATCTGCCTAGAAGCACTAAGCTGATTAAATAATGTAAACTGTGTAGAAAATTTATCTCAGCTGTACAAAGCTTATATTCACAGATGTCTGAATACTATGTGGTTGGGGTGTGTGTGTGTGTGTGTGCATATGTAGATATACACACACACATGTATATACATATATGTATATTCAATCGACTATGCTGGATTGCAGTGTTCCAAGAGGGAGAAAGCAATTTACAGAAAGAAAACACCATTGGGAATGTGAGTGAGGAGGACTGGGTGTGGATTTCTGTGCATAAACTGTCCATCTCTCTTTTTTTTGCCTTAGGGAACAGTCATTTCATTCAGCACAATGCCTGATTGGAAGTGCTATCAACCCCTCATCCAATTTCATACACAGGGAAGAAAAAGAGAAATATTTTGAGAATGATTAGATCAGAGACTATAACTAACTAAGGGAATGTCTAAGAGGAAGTGAGTCTCAGTGTGAAAGGACTAGTGAGCTTGTAGATGGTCTCCTGTCATGTAGAAACACACTCCCTAGGTTTTGCAAGCCTTCTTCTCTTCTTGCCCTCACTCCCAATCTCTTTCTCAGTTCCCATCTGGTACCAGACTTATATGGACAGGATCAAAAGGTGATCATAAATGACAGAAAGGTTCAACATACCAGGGACTGACTACAGAATAATTCTTGAGGAGGGAGAGAAGAAAAGAAAGAGAGGTGACAAAGAACCATGTTTTCTCCACTAACCATGGGATGGGTAGACAAACCAGGTGCCTCCAGAACAGAGAAGGACTTTCCATGATTTTTTTAAAAAGTGAATAAGAACTGAGATGCTTCAGCTGTACCTCTTTACCTTTGGTTATTTATTGGCTAGATTATTGACTTATATACTATGTAAAGGACCGGTTAGTAAATACTTTTATATAGTGTCTGTTAGAATTACCAAGAAAAAATTTTTATTGTAGCCTGTACCATGCCTCTATTTCCTATCCGAAATATAATGTGGAAATTATGTAAGCAAAAACAAAAAAAAAAGAAAAGAAAAATATTTTAGAAGTCTTTAAAAATAGAAAATTTTTACAGTTGCTAAGGAGAGTACTGTAACTAG